>NC_056729.1:578765291-578822566 GCF_019279795.1 Protopterus annectens
CATTTAACAAATGTATTGGAGCTACCTATGCCCAGTAACATCTAAATCATTCTCAGTATCATCTAGCATTCTTTGTTTCTTCTGTACTTTAATGGTGCCTGAACAAGGCTTCACTTCCTTTAGGAGGAGTAGTTATCAGTCCCAGACTGCAGTTTCTTGGAGAAAGTTTACACTTTACTATAGTCTTTACTTAAAGCAATACAAATTCTTAATTGCTGTTTGTGCGAATGTACTCGTAACAAATTCGATGACTTCATTTAATCAATGCACCTGATTTTCCAATGCCATCTGTGTTTCTCCTGTTGCTCTAAAAGTACCCCTCAGTTCTTCCATTTCTACTATGTATAACACTGGATAACTTCTCCCATTTCAACTATCTATAGCACTGGATAACAAAATGATGTCTTAAGGCCACTCATTTATAGCACTTCAAAATTGGATAGCAAAACTATCTTAAAGTCTCCTACTTTCAATGTTATCAGTTCTTGCAACATAGCTTTTCTGTACATGAATATCTGGTTGGAGTTGTCCTGGGCTACATATAGAGAGAGTTTGCTGGCATGCATTCAGCACTACTTCTTTATCCTGGCAAAAGTAAAAACATTTGCAAAAATGATATGCCATCCATTGCTGTCATGAGGTTTTAGATGCAAGTATATAAGGTGAAATGTTTAGAATTTTGCAGAACTCTATCTAAGCAAGTCGAATTGTATACCCACCTTCCAATGATTAAGGTACCCGTCGCATGTCTTGTCTATTCAAATGAGACCCTGTGGCAAGGGATGGGTTCAAGTCATTTATTGTACATAAACACATCATGAGCTGCAAATGGAACATATACTTTGTACTTCGTAAGCTTACTGAGTGACTTGTTACTTCTAACAAACTCACATAAACATGTCCATTCATACACTGACTATACAAATGGCACTGATCTTTCACGTGCTCAGTAACTTACATGCATGTGCTATCTAGCTACAGTGGCTGACTAGGTACAACACACACAATGATCTATATCCTCCCTCTTTGATTTGTTTGACGTGCAATAGAACAAGATATTTTTACAAGCTACATATCACATCAACATTTAACAACAAATGAATTCAAGTCCAAGTCGCTGTGTATTTCGGATTGGGTCTGGAAATTCTACCCGATCTGGTCACATAAAAACTTTGACTGAGTTTAGTAACAGGGACAGTCTCTAGGGATTCTTTTACAGCTGGAAGTTTGGGGATTACATCAGGATTACTTGAGGAAAGTACACTGTCCTCTGGAATTCAAACAAGTGTACAGTCACTCTGAGAAATACAGTAATTGGCACAGGTGATCTGTTGCATCACTGGTGCAGAGCCTGATAGTACGTGTCTTCAATTCCTTCTGAGATCCATTCCTTCAAATTGTACAATGTAAGATCTCAGTTCATCACAAATTTTTTTGATGATTCCCACTCAGTCATATCCTTTAGATTTTTCCATTCTCACAATCCCTCCTTGTCTTAATGGTCTGAGAGGTTTGCTGGATTTATAGTAGTACAACTTTTGTGACTGGCATTTTGTCAAAAATTGAGTTTTGACCATTCTGTTGTTCTTTGCATTTGGTATCAATAATTGTTTACTGATCAGAAGAGTTGTTCTAGTCTGTCTGGACATCAATATCTGTGCAGGTGAACCAAGCAAATTATCTCGAGGAATGTTTCTGAGATTAAGTAGGTTAAGAAAAACATCTTTACCATCTCTCTTGGATTTATCCAACAAGTACTTCACACTTTGAACTGCACACTCAGCTAATCCATTGGACTGTGGATACTCAGGACTACAAGTAACATGGACAAAGACCCAAGATTCAGCAATCTTTTTGAACTGCTGACTTGTAAACTGTGTACCATTGTCAGATAAACATGAATACCATGGACAGAAAAATGTCTCTTCAACTTTGTAATGACTGTGCTAGACAATAAGTTAGGAAGCAGGCCAATTTTAAACCAATTTGAATAAGAGTCTACTAACACTAAATAATGCTGACCTTTCCATTCGAAAATATCAGTAGCAACAGTTGACCGTGGTAATTCAGGAATCTGGTTTGGCCGATGTGGTTCTTTTTGTTGGTGTGATTTAGTGCTGTCACAAGTTGAGCATGCTAGAGATTCCTTCTCTATATCTTTCAACATAAATGGCCAAAATACTATGCCTCTTGCCCTTCTTTGGGTAGAATCAGTACCTGGGTGACCACAATGCAAAATTTTGATTTATTCCTGTTGCAATGCTGTAGGAATTACCACTTTTGGACCTTTCATGATTACTCCATCTTCCATCAAAAGCTCATCTCTGTAAAGAAAATACTTCTGGATGTCAAGTAGTAAACCAAATTGTTGTGCTGGCCATTCTTGACTGATAACATGTTTCAGCTTCTGGAGAATTGAGTTTGATGCTGTATGATTTCTGAGCTCATCATCTGTGATGGCAAAAAGTTTCTGACTTCCATGACTTCAAAGTCTGCTTTCTCATGGTCATGCTGTTCTGTTGGTTATCTGGGTGCTCTTGACAAAGCATCAGCAAGACATAGAACATTGCCTTTTGTATAGACAGTATTAAAATTGCATGTTTTCAGTTTTAACATCATGCATTGCAAGTGTGCTGGGGCTATATATATTGGCTTATTTAGAATTGTCAATAGAGGTTGCTGATCAGTCTTTATTTGGATAGGTTTGCCATAAATATAATCATTGAACTTCAGTCATGCAAACAATAATGCCAAAAGCTCTTTTTCAATTTGTGCAGGCTGCATTTCAGTTTGGGTTAAAGTTCTGGATGCATAGGTTACTGGTATGCCTTCTTGAAGACATGCGGCACCAAGACCATACTTTGAAGCAGCACACAAAAGGTTTGTGAACATCATAATATCACAATGTGGGTGGACTGGCAATTTTCTGTTTCAGAACTTCAAATGCTCTTTTGGTGTTGTTCCAACCAGGACCAGTTTACATTTTTGGTTGTCAACTCACATAATGGAGATGAAAGCTCACTCAGGTCTGGGATGAACTTTCCTAAATAGTTGATCATACTAAGAAAATGTTATAATAATGTGACATTTTTTGGAACTGTATCTCAAGAATTGCTGCTTGCTTAGATGGCTCTGGTTGTAATCCAGAAGTGGTAAACAAATGACCCTCATAAGTAACTCCTTTCAGTTTGAATTTACATTTCTGAGGATTTGGTTTAAGATTCACTTCATGCGCACAGTCTGCAACTTTCTTGAGGTTTCTATCGTGTTCACATTCACCATTGCCACCGACAGTAATGTTGTCTACCATGATAGCACACAGATAAATAGCAAAATTTGATCCATTGCACATTGAAATACTTCACTGGCAGAATTTATCCCAAATGGCATTCTCAAGAATCTGTATCTACCAAACGGTGTACTGAAAGTTGTTAACAATGAAGATTTGTGATCCAGCAAAATTTGCCAAAATTAATTTTTTGCATCCAAGACTGAAAAAAAGTGGCATTTGGCATGAGAGTGGCTACTTCTACTGTATGCATTGGATGATGAACATGTTTATGTGCTTTGCTTAAGTCTCTCAGATCAATACATATTCAAATACCATCTGAGCATTTCTTATGAGCTACGACCATGGAGGATACAAATTCAGCATTTTGTCAAGTTTTGCTTTTACTTTGCTCTACATTGCTACTGGAATATTCCTTGCTGGCCTGACATCTGGGCTCACTTCATGGGTAACTTCATGGAATATGTGACTGGAAGTTTGCCAAGCTCATCTTTGAAAATATCAGCATATTCACTAAAAATATTCTGTGTGAAACTATCATTGTTGTTGTTCAGACTTATATGGTGGATCTCTTTATTAAAAGAAATCAGTCCCATTCTCAAACTGTCTTTGACGCTTAACAGTGACTGCACCCAGCTTTTGACCATGTAAAACTGCAAGTCATAGCTATTTCCAGCAGAATGGCATGATGAACCACTGCATCACCAGTTTGAATCTCTTCACCACCATAAGCAACTAGTTTTGCACACTTTGCCGAATCAAGTTTCTTACCAGTTCTTAATCTAGCAAACATTTGTGTTGATATAACATTGCACTTAGAGCCGGTGTCTACTTTAAGCTCTACAGTTTTCCCATTAATTTGTACAGTACAAAATATTTCACTCTTGGCTGACAACTGATAGTCTACTGTATTAACTGTTTCATCAATCACAGAGACACAATCAACATAGAAAGTTTTCTCACAGCTTGCAGAGTTTTCTACAGTCTCTATCTGATTTACTTGCTTCTCAGATACTCTCTTTTAACATGTCTGTGGCACTTTAGACCTGCAAAGCCTTTTGAAATGATTCCACTTTTTGCATTTGTGACATTGCTGACCAAAAGCTAAATACTTTTCCCATTAAGGTTCATGACTGCCTCCACAATTGCGACAGTAAACAATGAATATAGGTACCACACCCTTCGGTTTATATTTCTTTTTCATCTTAATTTTCTGCTGCTGTACACTATTAACATTTGCACTAGCAGATACTGCAAACATGCTTTTTTCATTCAGCATATTTGTATGCTTTTCTGTAATTTCATGTATTCGACAAATCTCAATGGCTTTGCTCAATGTTAAGTCACTATCTCAAAGCAAAATCTTTCTCAGTGTACCATTATTAACACCACATACAAGACGGTCTTCTATTAACTCATCTGTTAGATCACCAAATCTGCACATTTTAGCTTTATTTCTTAAGTCAGTACTGCATGCTGCAATAGTTTCACCAGGCTGTTGATTTCTTGTGTAAAACATGTGCCTTTCCATGGTAATATTCTTTTGAGGGTTACACATTTCTCTAAATTTATGTTTTAAGCACTCAGGTTCTTCCTGCTTTTCAGTCTGTATCACAATATGGTGGTTCTCCCCCTCCCCTGCATACACAGCAAGTGCATACAGAAATGAACATTCTTGCTCAATGGCTTCTGAGTTAGGCAAATTGAGAAGTATAAATGCTTTTGTACATGCATGTTTATCAGAAAATGCAGCCTGTTGGAAAATATCATATTCTTGCTCAAACACTCACCAATTCTCAGCAATATTATTATCAAACCCCAGCAGTCCATTTCTGCAAATCCCTCTGCTGTAACAATGAATTTCATTTGAATATAAGCATAGACCAGGTACTTGTAATTATGTCCAAATGCACAACAATCTCTCCAAAAATGCTTTAATCTAATGCTACAAATACCCTGAATACTCCGGACACTTCGAAAAATCTTAGTCACTGCGGAAAAGTCATATATTGTGAAAAGTGTCTGACATTTAAGCCTTTTCAAACATTTTTTGACTTTGGAGATTATTTCAAACACTTTAGTCATTATGTTGCTATTTCAGACATTTTGAATGTCTCAGAAATTATTTTGAGCACTTCAAATGCTATACCACATGTTTAACGACTGAAAATAATTTAAACAACTTTAAGTGCCTTTGAATAACTGGTGACTTAGTTGCGAATTTATTCCTGCATACTACTTCACTTCCAACTAAATGCCTCATGGTTTGTGGGCTGCTTCAGCTTTGGATCCCATTCTGACACCATGTCTCATGTCTCATGTATTCAAATGAGACACTGAAGCTTGGAATGGGTTCAAGTCATTTATTGTACATAAATATATCAGGAGCTGTAACTGGAACATATACTTCAAACTTCATAAGCTTACTGACTCACTTGTTACTTCAAACACACTCACATATGCATCACCATTTAAGCTAACACTCACACTGACTGACTATACAAAATGGTACTGGTCTTGCATGGCTCACTAACATATATGCATGTGCTATCTAGCTACAGTGGCTGACTAGGTACAATACACACAATGATCTCCAGTACCCAGACAATTCCTGAAGTTATTCCTGTGACTCCTATTTTAGGAATTTTGCTAATGAAAAATAACATAATTTCAAGAATTTAGATTATATGATTACTAGGAAAACTTTGATTGTTATGAAATTTGACATTTTTCAATAGTATACTCAATTTACTAAAAAAGTATTTCTTCTTAGATTTATTACTTATAATGCTGCTAATTTGCTTTATTCAGTTTTCTGTACTTTGAATTTATTTTAATTTTGCAAACACATGCACACACACGCACTTAAAAAAGATGCACTAAAAATGTGAATGGAATTTTGCAGTTACTGGAAATTATACTTAACATTGACTGATATAATTCTCAGAAATACATCTCAAGGAAATAAAATTTCATTTTGTTAAGATCTAAACATCAGTGTCGCTCTCTAATTTATTTGCCATCAGTTTGAGGCATGAGCAGATCCTGTTGTGACTTCCATTTGGCCATTTGCATTACTTGCTGTTTTTCATGGTTCTCTCATCATGTAAGTTTCTCTGCTCACCCAGTACTAACCAAATAGTATGAGTGCCATCCAGGACATGTTGCACTATACCAGTTAAAGATGTAATCCCTTCTTCCATCTCTGTTGTGTCTCCATCTTCAGTTAGCATGGCATGCTGCACTCAGTCAGCACTTTAAGATCTTCCTCTTCAAGCCACAACATTTTTTTTTCATAAAAGATTTTCAGACAGTCAGAAAAAAAATCACTCTAGCTTGCCTTAACTCCCAAATAAAAAGCAGCACTAAACAGTTTCATGAATTCTGGCATAATGCAAACTGCACTGCAATTCAACTTTAACCAGAACTCCAAAATTCTTGTTGGGGACACTTTCTTTTCAAACTGTAACTTAAATTTAGAACTGGAGAGCTAACTAACTCTGCCATCAAACTAGTTTTACCTTCAAGGGATGCAAGTTTTTCACTAGCATTCCAGGCCCTGTGCTAAGATACACACCTCAGATAACTTTTTTCTTTGAGTGATCAACCCATTTATTACTATTACCACTGCATTAGACTGCAAGGCAAGCCGACATGTAGGCAGTTGAGACTGAGAAAACATACTGGTCAAAGCCACACCATACATTCAGTGTGATTCTGTCAGTGCCTCGATCCTTAGCTTACATACATCATGTAGACTCCAGGATTTGTACTGATGCTTTAGTCCTTCCAAAGACCTTCCTCATTTTATTTAATTTCCAATGGAGATATCAATCCTTGTGTACAAAATGGAATTTCCAGTCTGCTACATCCCTTTTTACAGGTCACCCACAAAACTCACCCACACCTCTCCTTTGCCCAACAGCACATGCAATAGCCTTCTGTTCATTTGGATGGAGAGACAACCATCCCATGATTAACTATAGTGACTTATTGATTTAAAATCAGCAGTACCCTAATGGCTACTTTGTGAATCTTCAGCTTTCAGCTGATGTAGAGTCTTGGAACCCTCATACTTCATTGAGCTTAACTCCTTTTCTAGTGCAACTTGTTCAGTTTTCTAACACTACACTGAACCTATTTATCTTCTGGAACACAACAATAATTGATTATTTCACTTCAACTCTGTGTATCCTTTCTGTTTTTTTTTTCTTTTTACATACATTACCTTTTTGCTAGAAACATCACGGCTAAAATCTACAATTGTAAAGTGCATTGAAAAGAGAGCCATTTGCATACTGGATAAGGTCTTCATCTCCCATGTACAAGGTTCAATCCTCACCTTTGGCCAATGCCTCTATGGAGTTTGCATTTTTTTCTGTATTTCTGTGGGGTTCTTCCCACCTCCCAAAAATATGCTGTGTGTTTCCACTTCAAACTCACTGAAGAATTTGTGGGCAACTGCATAGACTTTAGATGGTGTATACAGATGGAAGAGTTGTATAGACCAACCACTTTGGTCATCAACTGTGAAATGCAGTGTCCTCTAGATAGGAGAAAATAAACCACATAGTGTGTGCATTGAAAGGGTTAGTCACTCAAAGCTGTAAAAATTGTCTCTAGATGATTCAGTCATGTTGATTACTATCACAAAAATGGGCATGGGTATTTGCAGGAGATAAATGGGTTGAGGACTCAGGGAGCCATGCTAATGGTGGAAGAGGCATATGTGCACCTATTGGCCAGTGTTTGTCTCCCATAAAGGCCATCAGTCCTGTGACAAGAAGTTAGTGGATGGCCAGTGTACAGTTGTCCAACTTGAGTTCCCTGGGATAGGTCTGTTGGGCGAAAGCTGGACCTAAAACCAATCAACCTGGCAAGCATGAACTAAGGATTACTACATTCAATGTACCTGCCAGACATGAACAAAGGATTACTACATTCAATTTACCTGCAAGACACGAACAAAGGATTACTACATTCAACGTACCTGCCAGACATGAACAAAGGATTACTGCATTCAATGTACCTACCAGACATGAACCAAGGATTACTACATTTAATGTACCTGCTAGACATGAACAAAGGATTACTACATTCAATGTACCTGCCAGACATGAACAAAGGATTACTACATTCAATGTACCTGCCAGACATGAACAAAGGATTACTACATTCAATGTACCTGCCAGACATGAACAAAGTATTACTACATTCAACGTACCTGCCAGACATGAACCAAGAATTACTACAGTCAATGTACCTGCCAGATATGAACCAAGGATTACTACATTCAATGTGCCTGCCAGACATGAACAAAGGATTACTATATTCAATGTACCTGCCAGACATGAACAAAGGATTACTACATTCAACGTACCTGCCAGACATGAACAAAGGATTACTGCATTCAATGTACCTGCCAGACGTGAACAAAGGCTTACTACATTCAATGTACCTGCCAGACATGAACCAAGGATTACTACATTCAATGTACCTGCCAGACATGAACAAAGGATTACTACATTCAATGTACCTGCCAGACATGAACAAAGGATTACTATATTCAATGTACCTGCCAGACATGAACAAAGGATTACTACATTCAACGTACCTGCCAGACATGAACAAAGGATTACTGCATTCAATGTAAATGCCAGACATGAACAAAGGATTACTACATTCAATGTACCTGCCAGACATGAACAAAAGATTACTACATTCAATGTACCTGCCAGACATGAACAAAGGATTACTATATTCAGTGTACCTGCCAGATATGAACAAAGGATTGCTTCTCTCAGTGTAGGTTCATTGACAGGATACAGCTAGGAAGCAGATGGCATTATGGTAAGAAGGAGGCTGGACATCATATATGTCCAGAAAACATGATGAAAGGACAGAGCAGCAAACCACTTGACTTGGTATCCAGAGTCTACTACTGAGGAAGAGGACAGACTGGAAGCAGTGTGGGAATTGTGGTGAAACAGACTTCAGAAGACAGTGAGTGGTGTCACTGGAATTTGTGACAAATGCATGGCAACCAGGCTGCAGTGTAAGGATAGGGAAGTATTCATAATCTCAGCATACACCCCATAGCAGGGTTGTGACAGTGAGGAAAGGAGTGCATTCAGAAAGTTGTTACAGGACCTACTCAATAAAGCAGAGCAACATGAGCTGATTTTGATAATGGTTGACATGAATGCACTCTACCAGCTTGGGAAAGTGACACAGTAGACAGCACAAAAAAACTCTGTCAGGTTGCAAGGCAAAGACAGAAATATAAAGATGATAATCAGATGATCTTGATAAGGGATGCCAGCAATAACCTTCTTATCAGTCCACAGGACATCAAAAGCAGATGGAAGGAGTACTTCCTACAAATTCTAAATGGAGAACAGAACCCTGCAGAAGCTTGATTGCACCAGACACTGCTTACAATGAAAGAAGAGGAGGAATACTTCCTAGAAGTAAGAACATCATTAAGGAAAATGAAGTCTGGGGAAAGCATCAGGCTCAGATCAGGTCTCAGCAGATATGAGCAAGATGTTGGGTTAGATAGGGGAGAAAGGGTTCCTGAGGATTGTCCACACAGTATAAGGAGAAATGAGTATCCCAGATGACTGTAGAATATGTACACTAGTGCCAGTGTACAAGCACAAATGGGACAACCACAACTGTTGGCAGCACAGTGGGATCAAACTCATGTCACACTGAAGTAAGGTTCTGGAGAGGGGATTGATAAAATAATATAAGGTAAGACAGGGGATGAGCAGTTCAGATTCAGTTTAGCATGCAGTACAACCTACCTAATGTTTTCAGGAAGACAGATATTTGAGAAGAAGCAGAGATGATTAAACAGTCTAACTGGGCATTCTTAGACATGTGGAAGGCATATTATAAGGTCCTAAGAAAGCTGATTTGGGCAGTCCTGCATTGGTTCAAAGTCCCAATACCACTGGTAGAATTAGCATGGGCTGTATACAGACCAATTACACCCTCCCAGTGTAGTGAGTTTGTCTGTCATAATCTAAATTCTGCAGTGGGAAAATACAAACAAAGCAAACAGTCATGTATGCAGGCTCTGGCATAGTCACATGATGACAGATACAGCACAGTAACAGAATATGGTGATACACATGTCTTCTGTGGTGCATCTGTTGGCCAGATTTCCCTGTGTAGAAAAACAATGACATGCATTTCAGACAACAAAGTCATGCTATACCATGCTGCATCTTATGAACATGGTGGGGAACCATCCCTAGTCTGTCTGCAGGTGTACCTGCATGGCTTATGTCCCCAGATGTATCTGCAGTTTAAAATGTTAGGGAAATATTGATATGACAGTATACACCACTAGCATGACAGAAGGCAGAAACAATAATAGGTAATGGTCATAGTAACAGTATATGGAGACACTCACCTGTCATGTCCTGCTGTTGTGCAGGAGTTAATGTACCTGTGCAAATGACTACAGACAACATTGCACATGTTGGTTGCACTGTTATATATATGCTGAAGTTGTATGGCAACATGTCATTACACTTATATTTGTCATCTTTACCCTGTGTGTACCCATGTGCATAATGCAATTCTACTGCTGCAACACAAAAATAACAATACATGAATAGGCATGCAACAGCAAAATGTACTGAGTTACTCTATAGGCATCAGTGTTACATAAAGTGACACATACTTATACTACCTGGAACACCTGCTTATATCCCACTCTCAGGTATGTGTCACTCCCCCCTCGCTGTATGCAGTGATGCAAGAAACTGTGTGAGCTCATCAGAGGGTGTCAATGGTGGGCCTACACTTGTGGCATCCCTTGGCCTATCATATTGGTGTACCCTATTGACTAAACAAAGGATCATCTCAGAGCACCATTAGTGACAGGCCTCCCAGGAGCTATTGTGACCTCTCACAGCATTAATCATGTTGGAGAGGTTGCTCCACACATCCTTCCTCCATACTGTATTTCCTGTCCATCCAAGGAATCTATGTCCATGTTAGTGCAGAGCATCTATTATAATTTTGTTTTCCTGTTGTGAAAAATTGCCTCCCCATATATGTTTGCTATCCAGAAGACAGATATATGCACATGGTTAGGTTAATGTGGGGCCCACATATGAAGAGGATTATGCTGACAGCTTATGCCAGTTTACCCTCTCTGCATTTCTGTGCAATGCAAAATCTAGGCAATAGTCATATAGTACTGCAACATATAAAGCAACATATGTGATATGAAAACAATGTCTGAATGCATAACACTTGGAACAACAGCAGCATAACTTGTGAACACATGAAGCAACGACAATAGCATAGCTTGTGATATCTTATAGAGGCTGTCTGTGGAATTTAAACTCAATTACAGTGGATATCACAGCATTGTGCCACATGATCCACACAGTCTGTATGCAGTTCACATTAACACATGTTCTACTCATGACATATGTGTAAACCAGAAATTTTTATGGCTGTCACACACATCGTCTAGCTGTAATGGATTTAGAGCCTAAGCAGACAACCTGTGTAAAAAAGCAGTCATATTAACATGAACTGTTATACATTATCAGCTTATATCAACACAATCAATACTGAGCAGTGAATGCCATCCAAATTAGCAGGGAGTATCTGAAAATTACCATTTGAAAAGCTTACAGAAAGCTTCAGAATGCCTCAATATTTGTAAGCGTACCATGTATAGTACATGGTAAACAGACATAAACATGGATATAGTTTTATTGAGGCAATATGTCTTGTAAATGTATTAATAAGCATCAATGAATAAATATCCATAAGAGTACTACAAATACATACTACATAGCAACATGCAGATAATGCTGGAATCCATAGGTTTCCATACATATACCACAGACTATACCAAGCCAGCAGTAATATTATGGAACATCTATTAGTGCAGCCGTATGTACTGTCCACAGCTTTTGTTTATATTTTTCTGTACAACTGCATATGGGGAAGTGGTGTTTGTTAATGATGCAGATGTACCCAGCTGTATGCATACAAGTCAATACTACATTTTTCATTTTGCAAACAATTTTCCTTAAATGCATCTTTCTAAGCATAAACACATACATTTCTGAGGTGTAATCATAAGATAGGTCTATAAGAAGAAGAACGTATCCTACCACAGGAGTGCTGGCAGGTGCAAAATTAACTTTGCAGATGCCTGTGAATCAGGTATGGCTGAATGTAGGACCAGCTGTGTCCACACAGCTTTTAAGTCCCATTTGCATCATACATAATTAATGAAGTTAATTAAAATTCAAGTTTTAGAATTCCATTTGTGTATGTATGTATAAGTTCTAGAAATTCATTGCACTAATCGATAGCACAGCATAACAGGAAGGTGCTCCAAGCAAACACCCAACGGGTATCATTAAATGGGACCATATGCAACACATGCAGATTATCTTCCAATGATATGAGGTTATCCCATAAGTTCCACTTTTAAATTATATGACTTTTGTTTTAAAACAAGAAACATATTTATTAAATTACACTTATGACACAGGCAATCATACATTTATATAAATGAAAACAAATCATATTGACATAATTTTAGTTGCAAACATTATATATCACTTATAATCTATCCATCACTGCCAGTCAAACATTACATAACTCATTCAGATTCTGACTTCTTTTAAACCTCATTCCTCCTCTGCTTGTATTGTTCTCACAGTTCCCATTTTATTCTATTCTATATAATTTGCTCCTACCCCTTTTTAAAGATCTCATTTCCAGTTGTTTTATTTCTGTCACTATATTCACTACTTCTAGTATAGTTGGTTTAGACTTTGATTTCCATTTTCTAGCAATTGTTATTTGGCAGCCACCATATTTAGACTCAGCAAGGCCTTACTATGTCTAGGCAATTCTGATTCTGTATCATAGTTCAAAAATATAATTTCCTTAGCTATGTCAGTTTGCTCACATAGTATTTCTAATACAGTAGTCTGCAGGGAATTTTTAAAGTCTGCCATCTCATTACCCTCCCAGAAAATATGCTCCCAATTACCTATTTCTTTCCCATTTCACCTTCAACATTTGCAATCTACCTGAGAAAAAATTCTTTGGAGTCTGCTTGAGTATAAATATACCTATGTAAACACTTTTAAGCATAGGATATAAATCTTCTAGACTTTGTTGCATATTTGGGAGACATACATATATCCCCTATTGCTTCTTTGTAAATTGCTTATCCAATCTCTCTTCCTAATCCTTTCTAACCTCCTCTGATTGATTCGTATACTTCTCATGCAATATATGTGATGCGCTCTACTTATTCATTTTTTTAACAGCAGCTTCTGTTCTAGATTCTAATAAAAACTCCACCAGGGCTGGCCTTTCACCTAAGATCCCCATATTTCTTTCTTTTTGCCTGTGCTCTGATATCAATCCTTGATAGTGAATGCAATCTCTAGCCTGCAGTCCAAATAGATTATTGGCCTCTTTCCATTCTATTACTTTTCTCTTTTTATTTGTTACCAGTACCTTGGTACTTTTGCCAGTTTACTCCAATAAATTCCAGCCCTCTCTTGCCTGTTGCCTGCATCTCTAATTGCAGCTATTCCTATTGACAGAATTTCCTTTCTCCATTCTGGTGTTGGCTTAGTTCTTAGAATACTTTCTGCTACTTTATGAATATAACATTATGTATGGTTATTGTTATTCTCAAAGATCTGCAGCCAAAATTCCATTCTCTCATTGTTTCTTGAGCTTCCCCCTATTTCGTCATCATCCATTTCCACTTTGAATTATAGGTTTCTGCTTGTGCTATGCACAGGAGCTTTAACCGTGTAGCTCTGAAATACCCCTTCAAATGGAGTAATCCCAAACCACCTTGTTCTGTTGGAAGAATCAGCTTATGCCCCTTGACTCTTCTCATCCTCTCCTCCCAGATAAAATCCTTCAGCTCTTTATTAATTGCTATCCACAATTTCTCCTCTGGCTGATAAAAATATGCCTGACCTGTGTATAAAACTAAAGGGACTAAAACATTTTAACTGCTTGTATTTTGTTATTCATAGCCATAAATCAGAAATTTCAGTTTTTCTATCTTTTGTTTAGTTTCTTTCCACATATCCTTAGCTGTCCCGCATATCCTTAGCTGCCACACAAGAATACTTTTTAATTCATACTTCTAAGTACTTCATTTTATCATGTCACCATATATGTAATTTACAGCTATTGCCGTTGGTTTAGCTTCATTGATTTAGGGTCGCAAAAAGATCTGAAACTGTCTCAAAATGTTTCACAACACTGAAATCTGCTTTTCTGGTTTTATCAGGTATAAAACAATATAATCTTTAAATAGAGCCAGCTTTTCTTGACTGCCAAACCAATTATATCCTTGAATTTCTGTGTCCCTTATTTTCTTTGCCAATGTTTCTAAATAAAATGCAAATAACAAAGAGGAAGAGGATGAGAACACTTTTTTCTGGTTCCTCCTCAAACAGAAATTATCAGGGAGGAACCCACCCACTTTAATTTGCAGCTCTGTTCCCTCATATATCCTCCTAATCAACCTTATAATTTTATCAGGGAATACAAATGCTTCTATTGCCCTGCGCATAAACTCCCAGCTTACTCTGTCAAATGCTTTCTATGCATCAAGACCCACCAAAACAGTGGTATTTTCTTACATTCTGCTTCCTTCTGGATAATCAATGTTCTGTTAATGTTATCAAATGTTTGCCTCCCCACCACAAAACTACATTGATTCATACCTATCGATTTTGCCATCATATTTGCCATTCTTTTAGCCATTATAGACGTAAACACTTTATAGTCATGGTTTAGGATTAAAGTGGGCTTGTATGAAGCTGGATCTGATGGGTCTTTATCCTCTTTATGCATTACAGCCACCACTGCTTTCTAACAGGATATTGGTGGTGCTCTTCCTCTGAAAATACTGTTAAACAAAACCTTTCAAATCTTTATCAGTTTTCCCTCCTAGCTTCCAAACTTCAACAGAAATATCATCTATTCCTGGGGACTTTTCTGTGGATTGGTTATACATCACAATTTTTATCTCATCTCCTCCTATCTTAACTATTAGTAATTGAGCCTCATCCACCTCTAACCTTGGCATATTTAATTCTTCCATAAACATTTCCATTTGTACCTTTTCTTGATTTCCATATTTCTCTGCTTTATAAAGACTTTCATAAAATTTGTGAAATATTTCTAGTACATCTATGGGATCTCTTGTTATTTTCCTTGTTACAGACTCCCTAAGCTTGGCGACATCCCTTTCTGCTTTCTGATGCCTGAGTCATTGTGTTAAAAGTTTTTGTGCTCTGGAGGTATTGTTAAAAAACAGTTAACAGCAGTGTTTCTAAACTCATGCATATTATCCAGGTAATCCCTTATTTTCTGTTTAGCATTCTTCCATTTATCCTCTTCTTTTTCTGTGAGATTTCTCTTATTATGGACTACTTTAACTTTTGTCAGTCCCTCTAAATAATTATTGTTACTTCTTAACCATTTCTCTCCTTTTTATATTTCCACCCTATTTTTGAACACCACTTTAATTTTATCCCACCCCCTAGCTATATTTTCAGAAGAATTTTTTATCTTCTCTAATAACTGCTGAATAATTTCCTCTACCCATTCCTTAAATTCCTCTCTTTTCAACAGATTGGTGGGAAGTGCCAGTGTCTCATGTACAGTGGTAGCGTTGTTACCTCACAGCAATAGGTTCTCCCGTTCGATTCTCAGCTTTGCTTGGGAGTGCCTTCTGTGTGGAGTCTGCATGTCCTCCCCGTGGTTGGGTAGCGTTCGAAAGACATGTGTGCGTAAATGGGTGTGACTTCATTGAAGGTTGGGCGTCGAGCTGGCACCTCAGTGTTTCGTAAAAATCTACTGCCAATCATTAGCGGACTGGAGTTCCCCTGTGGCGACCCCTTACCGGGAAAAAGCCGAAAGACAAACAACAACATCCTGCATTGTTTTTGTTATTGTTGGAGCATGATCTGGAATAGTTATTTAATGGGTATCAGAACCTTCAATTAAATGCACATGTTCCTGTGAGATATAAATTAATTTTAGTCTAGCTCAGTTTTTGTATATTGGTAAATAATATGTAAATTCACTCTGAACTTTTACTGCTGAATTTGCATCCTCCATGCCAAATACTTTCATAAATTTCTTCAAAAATCTACCCTCCTTTGTTACATCTTCCTTTATGGGCCCCCAGATACATATGTGCTGCTGCAAATCAAATTCCTTTCCCCACCTATAAGTAATATTCGAGCTGAAAGTTGATTATTTCTACCAGAATTTTTTTAAGCTCCATTATAGCAGTTTTATGTGAAGTATAAATACATGCCAGTGTAATCCTCCTCTGTTGCCAGTAGCCCCTTAGTAAAATGAATGCACCATTATTATCTTTTTATCCTCTTATATCACTATTGGAGTGCCTCTTGCAATTCATATAAGTGCTCCTCTTTTACTTTGTCCCAGGCATTCTGCAGAATAACCATACTGAAAACTTTTCTTTATTGACTTGATATGTTTAGTTCTTGCCAAATGTGTCTCCTGTAGTAAAGCTATGTGCATTCTACATTTTTAATATAGTTCACTTCTCTTTCTTTTTTGTATATATCTGTGAATCATTTATTTTTAAAGATAATATAGAAAACATCATTATGTTAAAAAGTTATTATTCCCACCTTTTATGTGTAACAACTTTTGTTAAGTGTCTAGTTCTAACTTTTGTGTTAAATGCATGCAATAATGTTTGTCAGGTTAATATTTTATACATTTGTTTCTTGACATAACCATTTGTTTCTATGACATATCTTACAAAACTTTTTGTTTTATTGAAAGTCCTCAAAAAAAAATAGCCCTAAAACCTTTTAACCTAATACTAACACACAAAACTATGTACATCTTCAAATATTGAAGTTTGAACAGCATTAGTTTGGGTGTAATTGTTAATAATTTGTCTTAATTATGTATTTGGAGTCTATTCTTTGTGTGTGTGGGAGTTTTGAAATAATAGTGTATTTTAAGTATTTTATTTTGCCTTAATACTAGCTGTCCCTTTAAGAATGAATTAAATGAGGTTCATTGACTGATTGGTTTCTATTGTGTTTATTATATAAAATGATGGACTTGTTTTTTTTTTTTCTTCATTCTGATGAAGTCCTGAAGGAAGTAGGATGAAGGCACTTAATCATTTTTCAATAAATTCTGCCTCTGTTATTATTTGGTTCATTCCAGTTTTTCGTTAGTGCAACTTTCAACCCAGTCACCCTGTTTCTTGTTCAGTCACTTGTTTGGTGACTTTGCTTTGGTTTTAGTTTACAGGTTCTCTGAATTTCTTTTTTGCTGGCATTCAGGCAGCGCACTTACTAGCCAGTTACTTAAATTTATCCCAAAGTATGAGTTTACTGGCTTTCTCTTCTGAGTTTCCTTTTTCACCCAGTAAAGATAAAATTAAGCTATTACTCAGTGTGCATCTATCTTGGATGTCCCTCTTAAATTGTGATTTTGATATGTTTACAGATGACTATGTATTTCTCTGTTATCTGTAATACAGCAAGAGTATCACTCAGTCTCCTTGTGTATGTGTGAATACTAACTCATACAGACATCTTTTAGTCCATTCTGCTTTGCACAATGTACAGTATTATTAAAATAAATCCTATTTGTTCAACACAAGGCCAATGTGGGACTGAATGAATACCCATATGTTCTATATTGTAAAATTTGATGCTATCTGGCAGTTGTGTGGAGCATGAGGGCCTATAGCTTTTAGGCATTGGATGTTTCTGTATTCCTCTATTATCCACTACACACACACACACACACACGTACACGCACACGCACACGCACACACACACACACACACACACACACACACACACACACACTAGTATTTTATGGTTTTAAGAAGGAAGGTGGTATGCTGTGTATTAGCTCAGCCTATAAAGCAAGAAGGTGGTGTGTATATATCAAGAGTAACTGTGGGTTCAAGTCTGCGTAAAGATAGCTCAATACATTTTGATCAGTGTGTCTGTGTAAAAGTTTTGTAAATGCTTGTATAGAAACCTGTATTTTGATATTAACAGGTAATTTACACATGCCTATGGCTATAGCATTTATTGGATGGATTTCTACAAATATCTCCATTATCCTTAATGTTCTGCCAACAGCAGCACTTTTTGTAAAGATTTAAGCTTTGAACATACTGGAATAGTTCTGCAAAAGGAATGTGGAATAGGATAACATTGTCAAATTTAATTTAATGTATGTGTGTCATCGTTTATTAACTCTGATTCACCACCGTTTTCATACTTACATTTTTAGAGAGTAAGATGGTCGGATATATATTTTGAATATAGAACAGGGAAATCCTGACAGGGATATTTTTGATGTAGACGTTCGCATTTGTCAACAAAATATATGTATATATTTTCTTCCCTCCTACCTAAACTAGATTTGCATGTATGTGATGAACAAGAATTTGTAGTTATCTGTTAAGAACAGCTATGTACTACATGAGTGTGTCCCACTGTCTGAGGTATGACATTTTACTGTTGTGTTTTCATGCTGTGACCAGTGTGCTGACATGCATTCATGCTTGCATTTTTTTTCATAAATGCACAGCACATTGTACTTTATTTTAACCATCTTTTAAAGTGTAAGCTGTGATCTGTATTACTACCCAATCCCTTCATATTCATAACTCTGATTTGTTTAACTGCATTTCCTCCAGGCAATTTCACATAAGATGGATTAACAAGGCAGGTAGGTGTCAGTGCTAAAGTGCAAATATAACTGAGAGTTGCAGGTTTAAATCTGAGGTCCTCCATTCTATGTTCATTAGTTTTCCACTATGTGTCAAGCATGCAAAACTGTGTATGCACATCATATCTCTAACTGTCTACATTTTCACAGAATGTGCAGATTTTTGCCACATATTTTTGGCCTGTTCCTCATAAAACTTTTGGTTTTCTGGGAAATCATTGAAGATTGAAGTCATTAGATAATAATAAATAATGACAAACATTTTAGTTTCAGACTTTATAGCCTTCATAAAATACACAAAAATACAAAACCTGTTATTCTAGCAACTATCTAATTTATAGGAGCAATATATAAAATCTGTTCATATTTTTGGGCCATTGCCCCCCTCCCACCATTATTTTTGCCTTTGTCCATATTTCTTACTGTGAGAGGTTGAGAGGTCTGATGTAGGTTCTGTAATGTTGTTTAATTTTAGAGTTAGAGAACATAAGCTGATCAGCATATTTCAGTGTTATTTTACACTTAATCATTCATACATCCTTTTTACTTTTGCAGGCGATGAGAAGCAAGCTAGGAATCATGTCCTGTGCATCTCTGGAGAAGTAGCACAGGGTGAGAGGAATGTAGATCACTTTTTAAACATTTTTAACTAAAATAGACCTGATCATTGATAAAGGATTTTTTTGGATTACCATGTTCATTACTTCTAATGCAGGAATACCTATCATGCAGCTGTAAGGTAGTCATACAATCCATGTGATTATAAGTATGAACTACATAAAAATATGTTTACATATGAGTTAGCAGCAAGCTATGTTTGCTGAAGGTAACATTTTGATGACAGTCAGTTATGTGCAACTGTCAAAGTGCTTTTGATTGTGATGGTTTAAATAAAAGTTAATTGTGCTTTGCTTGGTGTTTGTACTGTAGGTGTTGTCACATATGTGTTGTGCTCATTGACTGATCTGTTGTGCATAGCCTGCCTATTCACATATTGAATGGGTGTCTGCTGTGTCAGTCTTTATACTGTTGTATTTGGACTATGTCTGGTATGCACTTCAGTTCAAAATAGATATAGCATCTGCCTTTGTTGCTTTACATTTTCCTTTACCTTTTACCTACAACACCTTTGATGCTTAGCTTACAACACACTTGTATACTGTGTTTTGAGATACTTGTACATGTAGGCATTCCTATTTATCATTTCTTTCAGTTACATAATAAGCAATCAGCACCATGCTTTTTGCATTGTGGATGGTCATACATAGTGATTGCTAATAAATGTATATAGGGCACTGATATATTAAAGACAGGCAGTACTGTTTGAAGGACATAACCTGTGCTTTTATATTTCACAGGTTGTCACTGTGTTTATGATTGTCCATTATACAATGACCCCCCATTAATATTCCAAAACGTGCACACTGATTGGACAATGTGCACGTTGTAAATCAGACTTATACTAATGGAAAAAGGTCTGTTCGCCCGGACTTTTTCCATTAGGATAAGTCTTTTTTTACAGCAACGGAGAACACACAATCTCTGTTGCTTTTTACACACTGTCTTGCTATGTTAACAGAGTTTAACATCGCGAGACAGCTTTAAAAAAAGTAACGGAGATCTTGCTTTCTCCATTGCTTTTTTTAAAGCTGTCTCGCTATGTTAAACTCCTTTAACATAGCGAGACACTTTGTAAAAAGCAACGGAGATCTTGCTTTCTCCGTTGCTTCCACCCACAGCTCTGATGTACTGCGTAAGCATACGCATGCGCAGTACATCAGAACTGCCGCAGAATACCAGACAGTTGCGGAAGGGCAGCAAGGAGGCATTATACAATGCCATTATTTAAGAAAAGTAATTATTTTTTTTCTTAAATAATGTCATTGTATAATAGCAATAATTCACTTCTGGGTGTGGGTAATGCTGGATTTACCTACAGTTGTCTTTGTTTGGCCACTCGGGCTTCGCCCTTGTGACCAAACCACACCA
This sequence comes from Protopterus annectens, assembly GCF_019279795.1. Taxonomy (NCBI): domain Eukaryota; kingdom Metazoa; phylum Chordata; order Ceratodontiformes; family Protopteridae; genus Protopterus; species Protopterus annectens. Next base: position 578,786,356 of record NC_056729.1, read on the forward strand.
ACTGTGGGTAAATCCAGCATTAACCACACCCAGGCATGGGTTATTGCTATATTATTTCTAAGGTGTTGTGTTGCATTCCAAATATTTGTTGATGGGCCATCCAATGACCATGTTTCTTTTTGCATACAGCTTTAATATTTCCAACTGGATTGCCATCTAACTATATCTTTATTATAGCAATATGTTAATTGGTGGCTGTTTGCATGGCTCATTACATGCACAGACACCTGAATTACACTTGACATTTACACACAAATATAAATATGCAAGGCACACATACGAGACAGGAAACAAGGAAATAGCAATATTCTTTCAGGCAGTCTGCTGGCCATTGTAGTGAGGCATACATCACGAGTATTAAACACTATAGGTCACAGTACTTGTGTTACATTGTCATTTTCACACTGCCATTTTACAAGGTAAACACATATCTGTGTTGCATAACACAGTGTCGTGGCATGCTTCTCTTCAAATGTCATGATATGTAAGTGTGCTAACTGTGTGCATGCTTGTCATGCATAATGATGGCTGATAAACAATTGTTTAGGTAATGGCAAGATTTCCACTGGTAAGCTGTGTTAGGTATGCCATGGCATGGCCTGGAGTACACTGCTCACATTCTGTCATGGATACAGTGGCACTGACATGGGCCGGTATTGAAATCATCCATAACTATAGATAATAGGACATGGAGAATATGTTGTGTGCATGAATACTCATGCTCTAGCAGCAATTGCTTTTACTGTACTCATCCTACATGATCATTTTAGGCCATGTCATTTGAGAATATGGTTTTAATGCCGCCTGCAATGTATAATGACATACCTTTATTCTCATGTGCACACAAGACACGTTGACAGGATAGTACTTAATGTCTGTTAGATTTCAGATGTATACATCAGTTTGTGTTTAAAGTCATCCATGAATTTCACAGGAATGTGTGGCTTGATAGACATGTGGTTTTCACTGTTATGGTTCCGATTACTGTCCTACATCATATATGCAGCTATACTTAACATGGGCATACCTTATAGTAATATTTCATACTGCCTTTTTTCTGCTTGTGCACTGTTTCACAGTGGGTATATTAAGTACTCATAGAGTTGCAGGTAGGCATATTATGTACATTCTTTCTTGTCTTGTTATTCATCTTGACAGAGCATTGGGATCGATGGATGCTCACCCATCAGACTTCAGAGACGAGCACATGCCAGACAACTGTACAAGTCCTCTGATGATAAAGATAAGCATGAAAGAAATGATGATGACAAGGATGCTGGATCTTCACATGCCGTTATCCCTGCTGCACCCTGGAGGAGACACTGCCCAGCATTACCATAAGGTGATTATCAGAAACAGAAGTGGGAAGTGATGACTGATGTCTTTTGAACACAAATGAGTGACATGATATGGAATTTTTTCCTGAATATGGCACGGGCTATGTGGAACTCATTCAGGGAAATAGCTTGGGAGATCATTCATGATGTTCATCCTTATCAGGGTGGGCCCTTAGGACCGAAAGTGTGTCTGTGAGATCCACTTGTGTAATGATGCCACCATAGTATTTGCCTTATAACTGCCTGGACTGTATAAGTACACTTTTGCATGCATAGCACATTGCTGCCATGCTTATGTGATACACGGCTAAATGTACACTGCAGATGTCATGTGACATTTAGCATTATGTTGCAATGGGCGAATGACACACATTATCACATTAGACTTTCAATCAACATGGTACTGTCCATGAGTTTTGATAATTAACATGCTGCTTCTGTTGCAAAAGTTGCACTGTATACATTTGTGAAATTGACAGCAAATCACAAACAACATCATGCTCATACTCCTCAAATGTCATAATTATATGGGTATGATTTGTGGGTTGCTGTGTTATGTCTGTTCAACAGCAGGACATATTCTTGCCCCTGTGTTTGGGATGACACGTGTGCTGTCACATTGGCATACTGGGATTGTATGTGGCATGTATTGACAATGATGATGCCATATTGTATCATATAAATGGGACTGCTACATATGGGCAGTCCTACTTTACCAAATGTATAGACTACCAATGTACCATTTAATTATACACCATGGCACTGCTTATTTATTTAGCAACATTGCAATATGCCTTCTATGGCTTATGTGGCATTTTACATGCATTCCTCATTCACATAAATTGCATATTTCAGCAAATAGTGCACATATGCATTGATATACGTACATGTTTCTGCACATATTCCAATCAATACAGAAACATCATTGTAGCTTAGGACTGTGAGCAGTCATTGACTTCATGTTAATGTGCTGTAATGCTGCTCACAAGACTTTTCTTTGCTCAGTCATACCCATGGTCAATGATATGTAACTGCAGCTGTTTATTCCACATGTTGTTGTACATTAGCATGACCGTATATATGTGCATGTGATACCAATTCTTAGCTTGTTTACCTATGCCTCTTGCTGTTATTGATGGCCACTTTTGTTGACGTTGGCAATGCAGTCTCCCCATGTGACATACATTGGCCATTTAATGTAGTTTGGGTTGACTTCACTACCACCCTATGTCGTATACACATGCATCTGCAATGTGTCCCCTTACATAGCATTGTCCTGCTTTATCATTTGCCTATGTAGCTCAGCTGCCATGCCTTGATATAGGGCCATGTTATCCACCTCCCTTCCACCTTTGCAGGGATGTCATATATCTTGCTTAAATGCATGATATATGTTCACCTTTCTTGGAATTCTTGTCCATTTTTATGTATTTGTTTTATTAGAAAGACTACTTGTGCTTTATAGGTATTAGACAGATGCAGGATGTATGCACACAAGTTGCTGGCTATTGCTTGCAATCTATCCTTGCTCTTGTTATACTTGTATGTTACATATTAACCAGTGTACTTTTCTGGACTGCCTGAGCACAACATAATAGTTGTTATATAGCTTTTAATTGCATATTTCTGAATGCATATTATTACATGTCACTGATATTAGTGAAATGCACTGGATTCTATGAACTTTATGAGATCCAGCCTTAAGTGCACACATTTGTACACTATGTGGAAACCTTTATGAATCTGGCCTTCAATTTATGGGATACAATGCAGGAGCTGAATTTTTACCAGTGTTGACTGTACTACTTTTCTATACTTTTAGTTTGAGAACATAAGCAGCATACCAGGTCAGTGTCAATACTTCAACAGACTTACTTTTGATGCAGAAGGTTGTGTGTTCTATTCTCACACTGGTTTGCTGACAGTGCCATGCAGTTTAAGGGCGGTACTGCACTCATGAATGTGTTGTTCTTTGGATGAACTATTAAACCACGGTCCCATCTTTTTGAATTGGTGGTAGCTCAGGTAGATCTAAAAGATCCCACATCAACCTGTTGAAAAGAGAACAAGTCTGTTATGTACACTATTCTCTGTGAAATTATTTACAATTTTACATATTTGCACATTTTAGTATATATTTTTCTGTTTATTTCCTTCATTATATAATCATAATTCCTTCCTTCTTTTCCCATTCTATATTTTCTCCCTATTTGTTCTTATTAGACCCACACTCCTTTTCCATAACTACCATGTCATTTTTCATAATATTGTTGCTAATATCCATTTTCCATTAAACATAAGTTTACTTTTTCTTTCATTTCAGTAATACATATGACATAAAACATCTTTTTAACAAATTCTTTACTTTTGCTCTTATAATATCCATACTCAGTTATATCCATATTTATCTTATTCCCTTTGTTAATGTCTTCAAAAAATATTTTCTTTACATAATTTTCCCACAGTTAAGCTACCCTTTTGCATTTCAAAAACATCCTCTATAGTTTTTTTCTATATTATTCAATACTTTGTCACCATTAAGTACTTCTAAAAATATTTGTTCTGCCATACTTTTAAATTCTTATAGGTTCATAGGTTCATAGGTAGGTACTAGGCTATTGGCCCTAGGGCCTATACAAGCCTAGCCAAAAATGTACCCTGGCTTTCGCCACCCAAGAAAATTATTTTCCTGTGCCCCTGTCAAGCAGAACCACAGAAGTGATCCCCGGGGTGAATTTCCTATTACCCATCCAATCATCAAGATTTTTCTTGAAGAGTGCTAATGAGGAGCTCTGTTTGACATAGATAGGTAGTCTGTTCCAGAGTATGGGAAGTCTCTGGGACAGGAATCTATCCCTCCAGCATGTTCTGTTTATTGTGGTGACAAGGTTTAGGTCCCTAGAGGGTGTAGCTCGAGGGATTGGGATATATTTAAGTGGAGCATGTCCAACAGGTCTGGGTTTGACATAGCTTTATATGTTAGGCAGAGATTGCCTCTGAGTAGGCGATATGTGATGGAGTAAAGCTGGAGTTTTTTGAGACGGTCTGCGTAAGGCATCTGTTTGAGGCCAGTAATCCTCTTTGTGAGGTATTTTTGCGACCTTTCCAGTTGTTGTAGATGTCTTGTGAGGTACATACCAAAAGGGGCATTGTACTCTGTAATGGGTCTAATGAGTGATGAGTAGAGGGGAACAATGACTTCTTTTTTTCTGGATGAGAAACCTTTTGTGATGAGGTGTGCCACATAGAAGGATTTCCTGACCACTTTGGCGATGTGATTATCAAAGGAGAGACTACTGTCCACCTGTGTCCCAAGGTCTCTTATCATACTTTCGGTGTTAAGTAGACTACCGCCTATGTGGTAGTTCATGGGTACAGATTTTTTACCAAAGGGGATGACAATGCACTTTTTGGCATTGAGCTTGAGACCATGTCTTTGACACTAGGCATCTGCCTCAGTGAGGCCATTTTGTAGGATGTCCACATCATTAGGAGTTTCAATTATGGCTCCTAGTTTGCAGTTATCTGTGAATTTAGTTAGCCAAAGACCTTCTGTGTTAGCCTGTACTTCAGAGAAGTAGATACCAAACAGGACAGGACCCAGGACTGAACCCTGTGGTACTCCACTTGTCACTGGTCTGAAGTCTGATTTGGAGTCTGCTACTTTCACAGTGTGGGTTCTTTCAGTAAGCCAGTTGGCAACCCATCTTGTGACATAGGGATTTATACCTAGTTTAGTGAGTTTATCTATAATTCCAGAGTGGGGGATGGTATCAAACGTCTTGGCGAGATCTAGATAGGCTGTGTGAACCACCTTACCCTCATTCATGGCCTTGGTGACTAGTTCACAGAAGTCTATCAGGTTTAGGAGACATGATCTGCCTTTTACAAACCCAAACTGTGTGGGGTCCAGGGTTTGGAGATCTCCAATGTCTTTGTTTATGAGTTCCATGATGATACGTTCCATGGCTTTGCAAACAAGGCTTGTCAGGCTAATGGGGCGGTAGTTCCAGGGGTCTGTTGTGGCCCCCTCTTTGTGGAGTGGAATAACTGTCGCAGTGCGCCATTCAATGGGCACAAAGCCTGAGGTGAGGCTATGATTGAACATGGTACTTAGGTGCCAGTTCATTCTGTAGTTCATGTAGAAGGCAGCCTGTGATGTTGTCAGGTCCCATGGATGCTGTGTTCTTGGCTTTGGAAAGTGAAGTTTTTACCTGTGCAGCCGTGATTACAGAAACTTTGCATTCTTCTGGTATAAAGATGGGCCCTTTAGGGGGTGAGAGGGGGGTAAAGTTAGCACTGAACCTATCTGCCAGGATGTTGGCAATATCAGTTAGTTCTGTATATTTAGTGTCATTGTGTTGTAACTCAGAGCAGATCTGAGTGTTGCCATTGAGATTTTTAACATAGCTATAGAATGCTTTGTGGTTGTCTTTAGAATCAGTGGCAATTTTGTTTTCATGACTAGCTTTGGAGGATTTTATGAGGGATCTCAGCTTCTTACTGAGGCTGACCAGGGAGTTCCTCCAATCGTGGGATTTTACTCTATTTTGCAACAGTTTTTTTCTTCTGTTGTAGAGTTTGTTTATGACAGAAGACCACCAGATTGGCTTCCTTTTTTTGGAGGATAGCATCTTGGTTCTGTTAGGGATAGCATGATCCATGCACTTGTGTAAGTGCTTATAAAGTGCATTTGTGTAGGATTCAGCAGTCGTACCTCTATTGTCCATCTGCATGGGTGTCATGAAGTTTGCCACTTCTGTCTTAAGAAGCGTGAGGATGGCTTTGGAGAAATTTTTTATGGTTGTTTTTGTAATGGGGGGTGGGAGCGGGATGTGGATGTCTAGGGTGATTAGCTTGTGGTTGAAACTGACCAACGAGGAGATGACCTCTGATGTGGAACACCGGTCAACCATGTTGGTGATGACCAGGTCTAGGATATTGCTGCCTCTGGTGGGGGTGTGGATAAGTTGATCCAAAGCATTGGAATTGATGATTTCCAGAAAACGTTGAGCAAAAGAGTTGGCACATGAGTAGTTTTCCCAGTTAATGGTAGGGTTGTTGAAATCACCCATTATTAGATTGTTGGTTTGTACCTTAATATTTTCCAGTGTATCAAGAAAAGAGGAGTGGGAATCCTGGGGCATGGTGGGAGGTCTGTAGCAAGCTACAATCTGGATTGCGGTTTTGCCCAGAGTTAGTTGAACTTGGATAATCTCGGATGCATTATGCTGAGCAACTAGCTTGGAGTTGTGGATATCCTTAATGAATATGGACATGCCTCCACCTTTAGTGTTTTGGTCCGAGTTTGGTGGCCGAAAGGTGTGGTATGAATTATAGCCTGTTAATGCAGGTGTGCTCTCTGGAGCTTTGAACCAGGTCTCTGTCACTGCACAGATGTCAATGTTCTCCATTTTAAGGAGTGCCTCGAGTGAGTGCATTTTGAGGTTTAGACTTGCATTGAGTAGCATTACCCTCAGATTTTGCTTGCTTGTACCTGTTACGGTGGTGAATTTGTCATTTGAACCTTGCCTAAAAAAGACACTATAGGGGTGGCAAGAGCCTTTGCCAGTATCCAGAATCCCAAGGGCGACAGGTGCAGGCCATCTCTGGCAAAGCAGTGTAGTCTGTCGATCATGTCATCCCAGGCAGACAGATACTGGATTCCCTTAGAATGACACCAGAAACTTAGCCAATTGTTAAAGTCAATCATTTTATCCTTGTACTGTGGTGTCATTCTGGTTGATGGCAGGATGCTACTCAGGGCTAGGGTCATACCAGCCTGGGCTACAAGATCAGAGAGCTCCTCCATGTCTGTTTTCTTGTAGTCCAGGGAGGTACGTCTCAGGTCATTCACACCAACATGGACAATGACAGAGTCATATTTGTACTTGTTGTGGAGTGACCTGAGTGCGTGCATTATGTGGCAGATCCTGGCACCTGACAGGCAGTTGACAGTAACTTTTTCCTTGTTTAGCCTGGTGAGTGGAACATCAGTGTGTCTGACTATAGAGTCACCTATGACTAGAGTGTTGGGTACTTTATGCCTTATGGGCTGTAGTTGAGTGGCACACTGAGTATGTGGACTATGTGTCATTTGGGTTGTGTTGGGGGGTGGAGGTTGCTTGCATTTCTGCTTTGGAGGTCTCTGTTGTTTGGGCAGATTAGTACAGAGAGCCTCCGCGAATGTAGGTGTGTGTTTTGTGGTTCTGTGTGTGTGTTTTGGTTGTGTAGGTTTTGAGGGACTATGTGATCAGTGTGGTGCGGTGCAAGTGTTTTCCTTCTCCTCCTGACTGTCTAGGCCTGCCTTTGGTAAAGAAAGCTTTGCTTCCAGTTTGGCTATATAAGTGCATCTCTCACAGGTCATAGTGTTGGGTGGTAGGAGGAGAGGGTTGTCTGTGTACATGAGGCAATTGCTGCATTGTCTCAAGATGCCCAGATTCATCAGGTAGACAGGAGAAAACACCGGGAGCTGACCTTTAGATATGCCTGAATAGGTGCTTATTTATTAAGTACTAAAAACTGTTTTCCTCTAGACAAGTGAGGAAAGTTGAGTGCTGTAGTAATTTGTGACTTATTTAGTGCTTACAATGAGTTCTGAACAAGTGCTGAGATCAAAGAAACAGATGAGTGCTAAAATTAAAAAGCTGTCTAGTTGCAAGGGAAATTTTGAAAAACAGACTTTATAGCGCCAGGAATAGTTTAACCCCAGTTAAGTGTGTTGGGGGGGGGGCTTAGGAGCTCACAAACAGTCCTGGACACAGCAAATCTGTATTTGACCTGCCACAGGAAAGGAGGGGGGGAAGCAAGCTTAGAATTTTTTTTCCAGTAAAGTGGAAATGGAGAAAGCTGGAACAGAAGTTAATTCAACTTTAAGAATCTGAGTGGGTTGGCCTTCACAAATGTTCTCTATTAGATTGAGTGAACTAATGACACTAGACTGGGAGGAGTGTCACAGATCAAATATACAGTATGGGCAGGCAACTGCAAAGCCACCAAGTATAAAAAACACACAATACTAGAGAGGGTGGGTGTGTGGGAAAAAAAATTACAGTTCCTAGCTGTAGCCACTAAATGAAAGTTTTAAACAGATCAAGGAGCAGACTAGAGAATGCTTTTAACAGACAAAAATGCACATAAAGGCTTGGATAGAGCAATCACAAACAGAAAATACAACTCTCAGTATGAAAAAGCAGTTTACAGTTAAGTAGTTTTAAAACAGTTTAAAACAGTACATAAATGCAGTGAAACAATAAAAAAAGCTTTATAACAGTGCAAAAATATAGGAGATCAACTGTATAGCACAATTATAAGCATTTCAGAAGTGCAATTCAGTGAAATAAGTGTAAGAAATAACTTAGCCTGCTCTTGGAATCTTAAGGAATTTCCACTTATGCAATGCAATCCAGAGCCTGACAATACAAGCAGAGCCTTTATAAGACACAGGGTTTATATAGCAGTAAGAATGGAAGAGTTGGGAAGATCAGATTACTCCTCAGCCCCTGCTATTACCCAATCACTCGTACTTCAGAAGATCAGGAGGCCTTGTTACTCTCAATAATGAAGACAATCAGCAGAAAATGGCTGCCAGAAACACAAACAAAGCTTCCAGCCTACACAACAGGCCTCTATCAAGATTATGCCACCTGAGCAGAACACAGAAACCTCACTTTAAAAGCATAGAAAGAACACCCACAAACAGAAAATCCAAGTCTCAGTATGAAAAAGCAGTTTACAATTTAGTAATTTAAATAAAACAAAAACAATTATAGTAATGCACACTATTACAGTTCCTAGCTGTAGCCACTAAATGATTTTTTTTTAAACAGATCAAGGAGCAAACTAGAGAATGCTTTTAACAGACAAAAATGCACATAAAGGTTCGGATAGAGCAATCACAAACAGAAAATACAACTCTCAGTATGAAAAAGCAGTTTACAGTTAAGTAGTTTTAAAACAGTTTGAAACAGTACATAAATGCAGTGAAACAATAAAAAATGCTTTATAACAGTGCAAAATATAGTAGATCAACTGTATAGCACAATTATAAGTGTTTCAGAAGTGCAATTCAGTGAAATAAGTGTAAGAAATAACTTAGCCTGCTCTTGGAATCTTAAGGAATTTCCACTTATGCAATGCAATCCAGAGCCTGACTCATTTCCATTTGATCCTGCAGCTGATTGTGTATTCACTTGCCCCAGTACATTATCTACTTCATACAAAGAAATCTCCTGTCACAATTATTTGTTATCTTGCTCAGACAATCTTTTTACATTCCATCTTCTCTTCTGCTCATTTTTCTTTTCTTTACACATTTCTTGTAAATAATGTTTCACAATATACATACACTGTTCCTGGGTTCTTTTTATTTCTCCTTTTGCATTTTTCATTTCTGTCATTACATTACTATCTTCCTTAACTAATTTACTTGAATATGCTGATACCTCTTCTCTTTTTCCTTGTAGAAAATATATTTGTTTAAATAATAATTCCTTATTTTTTCCCATATAATGTCACATGAAGTATTTTCATTCATTTTACAAAGAATTACTATTCCTAAACATCTTTCATTTTCCATGTTCCAAATTATATCTCCTCTCCAAAGTTCTTGTTTGCAGTCCTTCTTTAATTAAAAATCTTACATCTTCCAACACTATTACATCTACATCTCATTTACCACACTACTCTACAACTTTTATCCTTCTAACTATATTTTAATACTATTTACATTTGCAGAAAGTACTCTAAACTGAAAACTTTCCCTTACTTCTAATTTCCGAGATATTATTTTTTTTTACTTTAGACAAATTCACCATTTTCCTATTACCTTTATCCATTTTCTTTCTTTGTCTTTCATACTTATCCCATTAATCTTTCTTTTTTATCTTTCACTCTTTTCTGAAAGAATGTTTTTCCTTTTAGTATTTCCCAATTCATATCTTCCTCAACACTTATTTCAGAACCTTTATATATATATATCATCTTCTTTATTTTTATCTTTATCTTTTCCTTCTTCTTCTAGATCTTCACTGCTTTTTTATTTTTTTTCTCTTTTTCCTTTTCCTTCCTTGTCATTTTTTTTTTCATTTTACAGTCCTGTCCAACCATAAATATCCAATTCTATTACATTTATAACATTTTAATTCATATCTTCTTGCATTGTAACCTATTTCCCTGCAAATATAATATATTCTTTTGTCACAATTACCTATGAAGTGATCTTCCATACCACAGAAAAAAACATGTTTTGGGTTAACCTCAGTATTTCATTACATCTTTATCACCTTCCACATTTATCATGCTAGGGATATGTAAAACATATTATTTTACCATTGTCCATAAAATGTTACAATCCTACACTCTAGTCCATAAATCACTGTTGTCATAAACTTTGAAAATGTCTACACCCTCTTTATATATTTTACTTGTCTTTTTAAAGTGTCTTTCTCAACTTCCATTCAAAATTGCATGTTTCTTCTATTTTGTTTCTTTATTAAATACTTTAAACATATATAGGTTCCATGGGTTACAGTTCTTTTTCTTCTCATATTCTCCTAAGAATGTTTCCATTGCAAAATCAGTCTAAAATACAATGTCAATAAATACCATCTTATTAATAAGAATTAAAAACTCTTACTTCTTGAGTCTTTGCACCAAATGAAGTTATTAAATTTCCAAAACTTTATAGCTTTCCAGTTCTTTCTCCTCTTTGCTTTGGTTTTTGACCACAAATTTGTGCCTTGCATTTACTTCATTTTTGTTCTGTTCTTCTCTCTCATCACGGCATTTGCCTTCCTTCACTGTCACTGCATAAGATTTCCTTCCTTTACTTTCACCCTTCAAAATGTTATCTGCTTCTTTCCTCTGAAGTTTGTCTATGAGTTCTCCCTACAAAATCTATTTTTTACTTCTCTGTTCATTCTGTAATAAGAACTTGCGTAGTAAATCACCCCCAACCCCCTGACAGTTGTAATTATATATAATTCACATATGAATTCTCCTTTCTCTGCTTCAGCTAACAAATTTTGCTAAAAAAAAATCATCTGAATCCTCCAACATCCTCCAACAGGAGAACTGGTGTTCACCTCCACTCCTTCTGCAACTCTTTCCTTCTTGCACATCATTCTGCCAGCCACCACTGCAATGGAAACAGGACATGTGCATGCACTTGCTAGTTGTATGAGCTACAAGTAGCAGAAGTTCCCTGATGTCCTGACCAAATTTCCCCTAGTAGTATAAATACCACCTCAGGTCTCTCCTGAAAAGAAGCTGTTAGTCTAGTGGGACTAATCCAGTCAACATAGGATAATAAAATAAATCTTTTGGTCTGTTTTTCTGCAAAATTTATGATTTAAGACAGCTTGTGGTATATGTAGTTTCCTAAAACCCCAGTATCAGTCTTTTCTTTGTCCTCGAACCTCATATTACCAGCCTAACCACCAGTGACCCACATCCATGCCATGTCTACTAACCATCTTCCTATTCCTAACTGACTCCAGTTTTGCTGGGACTAGTCATAGCTCCTAAAGGCTTACTGGGGGCTCAAACATTTATGATTCTGTCCAAGGGGGTTCTGTTTATATGCCCTATACATTCTTTTACCTATCCCCCATGCTTATCAACTATTTTTTGAGGATAACACCACTTTTTGAGTCATGCCTCCCTTTAGGGAACATCATTAATGATTGCTCTCCTACCAAGAATGGGGATGCCAAACACTCTCTGTCACTTTGTCAATTGGTTGAGCCAATAACAGAACTCAGGTTGCCTAGGCTACAGTCAAGGCTTTATCCCTATATGCCACAAGATCAGGTATCATTTACACATACAAAAATAAAGTATTCTCTTTGCAAAAGTATAGAAATGTAACCATATTAAAGTGGGCTTTCACAGTGTGCAGACAGTTTCAGTGAGTGCACTTTCAATCGGTGAAAATAACCTTCAGTAAAGAATACGTATAAGAACAAAATGTGCAGTACACTGACAACAAACATATCTTATAAAGCTTGGGAACCAAGGGTAAAGAGGAATGTAGAAATTTACAGGGTTTTGGTATTAGTAGGAGATGCTTCAGACACAGTTAAGTTAGTTCATTTGAACTGATGCAGAAAGTCTTTGCAGCACAGACACTTGAGTATGAGTGCAGAAGATAGGTCAGATATGCAGCATTTCATAATATTAATTATAATATTCAGGAGCAAAGGAATACAAATAATATAAATACAGAAGACTACTTTAGTTTATCAACACTGTTATTGGAGACAGTATTCAGATATTGTTGATATCTACCTCCACTGTACATAATATAACATTCTTAACCAAACTATAGTGTGTGCAGACTTTATTCTGAAGATTTGGCCCATAAAAGAAACACTGGCACATGTTTAGCACACATTTGGGTAATTAACAGATACAGGCATTCATTCCAGTCTCTTCCAGTTATATCCAACTCATTCCAGAATTCTTACAATGGCAAGTCACCATTGATTGGGGTGGGGGGTACAATGTTTGCAGTTAAAGTAAGTCTCAAAATGCTATAGCAGCCTTATCAGCAGCCAGTCTACATGCATCCTACACAGCAGACTACAGAGCAGCAGTGTTCATTTGGAACACTAATTCAGAAAATCTACAATAAAGTGTCAAAGAACTTCAAAAGAGCAGCAGTACTTCAGAAAATCTAAAAGCATCAGCAGTTTTCCTTTAGAACATTACTTCAGAAAATCTATAATAAAGTCTAAAAAACTTCAGACTCTCCAACATACCAGTATACAAGACATTATTCAGTTAACAGCAATGTAGGCAAATATTTCACCACCTCCAAGGCAGACAACAAACTTTCAAGTTTCCAGTGTGATGTCACAATTCCCCAAAAAATCCTTAAAAGTGTTTAAAAAAGCTGCAAAATGTCAGGCCACCTTCTTCAAGTAACTTCAACTATGCGCACATTCATTTTTGTTACAATGCATTTCCTAAATCAGACAGTAAATATCAGAAAAGTTTAAATACATCAGTAAATGTAAATGGTATAAATATGTCAAACTGTACTTCTACAGTAAATACACCAGTAAATGTGTAGCTTAAAATTAAAAATTGGGTAAAGCAGTCTACAAGACTGTTCCAGAAATGTTAATTTAAATTTCAAGGTTATTAGTTCAAGCAATGTTAAATCTTTCTAGACATAAAACGGTTAAATCTCAGAATCACACTGTAGCTGATTCTCAGAATGACTCAGCTTCTATCAGTATGGTTTAAAGTTTAAATGCTACAGCACATGTAATTCAAGATATAGAGTTAAGTGCAATATTGCACACACAGATGTAAACACAGTGAGTGCATGTAACATGGAGATTTCCAGACAAGACACTAAGCAAACATTTGCAATGTCTCACATGCATGTTATTTGAAATACAGATGTTCAGAACATAATAAATTTTAGTTTATGGTTTTCAGAAGCCAGAAGCCAGGGATAAGAGGGATCAGAGAGCAGTTTTTAATCAGTTTGATAAAGTAAACACCAACATAAATTATAAACAGACTACAAGGAAAAATAAAAAAGAAATGGATACCTTACCTCAAGTCAATGTTATTACTAGTGTTTCAGTGCAAAATAAAGAAGAAATGCATACCATAGCTCAAGGATCTTCAGTTTATCTATAAAGGGTGTGGCAGTTCAGTACCAAACCAGATTATGTGTGATGCTCAGTGACAAACCAGATTATTTATCTGTCATTGTTTAAGATTGAAAGAAACAACAATATTTAATTGTTTACAGAAAAGAAATTAGGGAATAATGTTGTTGTTTGTCTTTCGGCTTTTCCCAGTTAGGGGTCACCACAGCGGAACTCCGGTCCGCTAATGATTGGCAGTAGATTTTCATGAACGCCAAGGTGCCAGCTTGATGTTCAACCTTCAACAAAGGCACACCCATTTATGCATGTCTTTCGAACACCCACCCAACTGTGGGGAGGACATGCAGACTCCACACAGAAGGCACTCCCTGCACTCCAGCCGAGAATCAAATGGGAGAACCTCTTGCTGTGAGGCAACGATGTCACTGCTGCTACCACCGCGGAATAAAAATGTACTGATTAATATAGACAAGTCAATTACAGTTACAAATAGACTTCTTCTAGAGGACATGTGTGCAGCTATGTCAAGATTAGCAGGATCAAAGGTTACAGCAGTGAGCAGTTCCAAGGTAGGTATGGACATGTCATCAGATTTTTATGTTGTTTTAGACTACAGTAACAAGATTTTATGGAAAAATAAAAATGCAACAGAATATACAATGGTGCACATAAATGTGTGTGCAGTAGATTGCACAAATGTACAGAATTATGTACTGATTATGACAGGAATACACAGATTTATGAGTTAAAGATGAAATAAATTCTAATTCAGCTGCCACAGCTGGAGTGCAGGGAATCACATTCCGCATTTACAGAAACAGTATTCTTTTTCTCAGAAAAGCTAAAAAAGACTGGGAGTGGGCAGTAAGAAAAAAAGTAATAGTATGCATTTACCATTCTGGAAGCACATGTTATATAGGGTATACCAGAAATGACAGTCAAGTTAATTTGCAGAATAAAGGGTTTAGAGTTACAGATCTGGAAAATGAATATTTTTGTTTACCAGACATTGTTAAGATCTTTGAATTATGGTAGTAAAATGTTGCAGTGCATAAAGAATATCTTGATACAGACATTGGCAGAAAAGCATTCACAGATCTCAGATGTTCCACTAGTTTACATGATGCAGAATTTAAAATTAATGCTACATTTTAAAAGTGACAGTACAGACAAAAATGCAGACCCAATGCAAGAAAAGAGTGCAGCATAAATATTATGTGTCACTAAAGCCACAGGTTCAAAGTTCATGTTGAAGAAGCTTCACATATTTGTATAGAGGACAGGCAAGTAAAGTTCCAGATAAACCAACCAAACAGCAAAAAACGAATATAAACGAACCAAACAGAGACTGGAAAAGCTGCAACACTTTATTCTGGTACCTCGGCTAGATGCCTTCAAAGGAATAAATGCATTAATGCTTGTTGCACCTTATATACTGTGTAACACCAATTAATGTAATTGAATAATCACAACTTGATTGACCCATAGAATTTAAAGAGACACAATTTGAAAGCATGTATAAAAAACATAAATAATATGAATACATGCCACAAATAACACTATAAATGTATACAACAAATGTGTGCAAAAAAGTGTATACCAAAAACACCTGAAATAACACCTAAAAAACTTACATACTACATAATATAAAAATATATAATTCATATAGTAAGATTGACTTCTAAGTTCATACCCCTAGGTTTCAAAGTACTGAATTTCAAAATAAACCTACTTTCTAAGTTCATTAGATTCTGTAAAAAGTTCCCAGTGTTATGAAATTCCGGCTTAGCAAGGGCACAAAAAAATAATGAGTCAGAACTTCCATCATGAAATGAATTAAAATGTTGAGAAACCGGGCTATCAGTTCTGACATTTCGAATATCCCCTAAATGTTCTAAGACACGTATTTTTAATTGCCGTTTAGTCTGACCAATGTAAAACTTAGATGGAACACAATCACAACCAATCAAATACACAACCCCACATGATTTACAATTAAAATAATTATGAGCAGTGTATTTAACCCCATTGATCAGACTACCAGATAAATTTTTCACTTTTGAACAAATCTTACATTTTCCACATCTAAACATGCCAGAAGGTAGATTGTTAACACTACCAGACATGCCACGAATTTTTACTTTTGATTTCAAAATTTCCTTAAGGTTGGCATATCTGCCATAAGAAAAGGAAACATGATTTGGAAACATGTGACCAATCTCCTCATTTTTACAAACCATAGGCCACAAAAACTCAACAATGTCCTTTAACCTCACAGAAAAAGGGGAAAATTTCGTGACAAAAAATAATTTGTCCATGTTCACACAAACAGCCTCTTCATCCCTAGATTTTACACCACAAACTTTCCCAAAATTATTGCCTTTTTTGTTGGGATTTAATAATCTATCTAGACTTTTACTTATTAAACTTTCCGAATAGCCTCTCATAAACAGTCTCTGTCTCACATTTTCAAATTCTAAATTCCAAAAACTCCTCTCAGATGTATGTTCCTTAGTGCGTTTAAACTCCCCAAAAGGGAGTGCCTCAATTAAATGGGCCGGATGCACTACCGCATGTAAGAAATTATTGGAAGCTGTATGTTTCTTGAATGGTCTAAACTGGACTATTCCTTCTTTGTCCACATATAATAAGACATCCAAAAATTGGATCTCACAATTGTTTAAACTGTATGTAAATTCTAAACCAAACCTGTTCTGATGTAATTTAAGAATGAAATCTACAAACTCCTGCTTACTACCCTTACAAATAAAGATCAAATCATCAATATATCTGTAGTAAGACACAACTTTTTCCTGAAAGAAATCAAGGGTATATAAGAAACTAATCTCAAAAAAGGACATGAACAAAATCGCATAAGTGGGGGCAAAATTAGCCCCCATAGCAGTCCCCTCCTTCTGGAGAAAAAATTTTTGTTCAAAAGTAAAGTAGTTGTGAGTTAAAACAAACTCTAAAAGTAAAATGAGATAAGAGGTTCGTGGACCTTCTCCCAAGATTTTAGCAGTAGCTTCTAAACCAAATTTCGTCTTAATACTGGTATAAAGGGCCTTAACGTCCACCGTAGCCCAGTAAAAGTTGTCCTCCCATTTAAAATTTCGCATTAGGTCACAATATTGGTTAGTATTGCTAATATGAGAACTCACATTTTTTAGTTCTTTTTTCAAAATACTATCCAAAAATATCCCCACATGCTCCAAAAAACCCCCACAACAAGATACAATTGGACGACCGGGAGGGTCTTGTAAATTCTTGTGTATTTTGGGAAGTGTATAAAATGTAGGGTCCCTAGGACTAGTTATATGCAAACTTTTCACATCCTTACTACTAAGGAAACCAAGCCTTTCACCCCTTTCTAAAAGGACTAGCAATTCTGAATTAAATTGAGCAATAGGGTTAACAGATAACTCAGTATAAACGCCCTCATTACACAAAAGATCAAAATTCATTTTTAAATAATGGCATTTATCCATTAAAACCCAATTGCCACCCTTATCTGCAGTACAAAAAATGTACTCATTAGAGATTTCTTTCATTTGCTTCAATGCCAACCATTCCTGCTTTGTGAGGTTGAATTCAATGAATTGTTTCAAAAACAAAAAATACTCAATTTCAACTTTTTTACACAAAACATTTTCAAAGACCCTTAATACAGCTGAATTCTTAGGAGGACAAAAAGAACTGTATGTAGGCAGACGAGGCATAGGTAATTTACCACAACCAGTAAAAAAACGTTCATTGCTCTCGGTAGAATTAACAGAATTAGAACTGGCCCCCATAATGGTGTCTGACTCAAAGCAAGCATTACTTTCAACATCAAACTCATATATAGAAAAGTCCATTAAAGGATCTTCTATTATTGATAAGTATTCTGTGCTAACAGAGGTATCAGCATCAACATAACTATCATCTGAATCATTAACATTCAATGCAAGATTTGGGTTTAACAAATTGTCAGAAGCGTTTTTAAACTCAAAAAATACTTTTAAATAAAGTTTGCGACAAAAACGCTTGACATCTAAAAGTAAATCTGAAAGTGCGGGCACTTTAGTAGGTAAAAATTTACTGCCCTTTTCAAGTACCTTCTGCATGTCAGAAGTAACAATAAAGTCACTTAGATTTACAATATGTGTGTAGTTACCAGAAATATAAGTCCCAAAATCAACATCAGACCTCCGCACAGAAGTAAGATTCAAGTCCAACAAAGAAGCTTCACTGGTATCTTCGGTTCCGTCCCTTCTGTCGCGATTTCCGTTTAGACCCCTGTCGAAAGTTCCATCTGCCTTGGTCTTCCATGTCCGAAGCTGCACTTACAACTTCAGTGCTGTTAATGCTTTCAAAAGAAACACTTTTTTTACTTGTAGCTGTATCGGAAGACGAGACTGACGAGTCTCGACCGCTACGTGAACCACGCGAACCACGTGAACTCCCTTCTCCGCCCTTTATCTGGGATGAACCATCCTTAGTTTTGCGTTGCCAGGAATAAATCAATTTTTTACTGAAATCATTTACATCTCTGTTTAGCTTTTTCTTCTTCCTTGCGATAACATCGCATTCAATTTTTGAAACCTCCTCATTAATGCCTTTTATAGCTGAAAGGAATGCTGTATCTGGATATTCAGCAGCTAATGCGGCCTCACCTTCAGCAATTTGGGTTTGAATTATACCCAAACTTCTCCGGTTACGGTTGATCAAGATCCTTAACCAATTAAGAGAGCATTGCAGTGAAGCCGCTTTCCACTCCTCTAGAAAAGCGTTTTCATCCTCAGCAAACTTATAGGCAGGCAGCTTGTCAATTCTTAAGCCTCTAGGCGTAATAGAAAGTTCAACATACTTCTCCAAGAGACGTATGTCATAAAATAAAGAAGACTCTTTTATTCTTAATTTTTTCAGGTCATCAAACTTTTTGTCAAAGGAGACATTGCCAGATACAGTCCACGGATCAAATTATGCTAACTTGCTATCCCTTTCTTTTCCTAAGTTAGCGAACAGAAAACCACTTCCATTCAAATTAGACATAATGAAATTCTCCCAGTCTCTGAGAAGCAGATAAACCAACCAAACAGCAAAAAACGAATATAAACGAACCAAACAGAGACTGGAAAAGCTGCAACACTTTATTCTGGTACCTCGGCTAGATGCCTTCAAAGGAATAAATGCATTAATGCTTGTTGCACCTTATATACTGTGTAACACCAATTAATGTAATTGAATAATCACAGTAATAGTATGCATTTACCGTTCTGGAAGCACATGTTATATAGGGTATACCAGAAATGACAGTCAAGTTAATTTGCAGAATAAAGGGTTTAGAGTTACTGATCTGGAAAATGAATGTTTTTGTTTACCAGACATTAAGATCTTTGAATTATGGTAGTAAAATGTTGCAGTGCATAAATAATATCTTGATACAGACATTGGCAGAAAAGCATTCACAGATCTCAGATGTTCCACTAGTTTACATAATGCAGAATTTAAAATTAATGCTACATTTTAAAAGTGACAGTACAGACAAAAATGCAGACCCAATGCAAGAAAAGAGTGCAGCATAAATATTATGTGTCACTAAAGCCACAGGTTCAAAGTTCATGTTGAAGAAGCTTCACATATTTGTATAGAGGACAGGCAAGTAAAGTTCCAGAATCAGATCAGTTCAATTCTAGTAATACATGTGCATATGTAAACAGTTCAAGACTATATATATTTCACAAAAATACACCAAAAACTGCCAAAGCAGAAACATATGAAGAAAAAAACACACTCTAGAGCCACAATTGGCACTATACAAATAATTTACTGAGGCTCCTAGTACCTCAGCTGTAATGCCCTCCAGGGAACAATTACATTAAAGGGATAGCATTCTTATATAATCCTTTCAATTGCATAATTAACATTAATTGATATTAATTGGCACAGTGAATTCATTAATCATAGCAATTGAGAGATACCCTGTGGTAATTCTGTTCTTTGCCAGTGCTGTGAATGTAGAATCTGTATCCCTGGCAATGAAGTCACTATTAACTAGAACATTTTTCTGTTATCATCTGGATGGTCGTGTACCTATATAAGTAGTAGGTTTGATACCTCTCATTTTCTTAGCACAAGAAATCTGGACAATGGCTAATATAATGGGTGGCAAAGGCCCCAAAAATAGGGACAGTTTTAAATATTGCTGCTATAAACTTCTAAAATTGGTAGAATAACAGGATTTGTGTTAATATGATGAAGTCTGAAAATCAAATGTATGCTATTACTTAATAGCTTCAGTCTTCAGTGATTTGCCAGAAAACTACACATTTTATGAGAAACAGACCAAAAGTATGAGGCAAAATCTGGGCATTCTTTACAAATCTGGACAGTTGAGAGGCATGGCAGGTTTATGTGGGTAATGGGCTATACATGTCTGTGGTGCCATGTGAAGTGCATTGGAGAACTTGGAGCGGATTATCGGTAAACATGAGGCAGTTGCTACATGGCCTCAGGATTTGTAATAAGATTAGGCTGGCCAAGGAAACAGAATTTAACATTTAGTGACTCCATAGTGTCCAGATAGGTAGGATGAGGTACTGGTTTTAATGGTTAGATGTAGAGGTTTTAATAGAAGGTCAATCACGTTGACTGGATTGCATCTAGACATGAGCTATACATATGCTGACTGGTATTGTAGTGGTAGGTTTAACTAGTGAGTTAACAGATTAATGACAGTAGTGAGGATAAGTGATATTAAGGTGGCAATTGGGGTAGATACTAAGTCTTAAGATATAATTTAATAATTCTAGGATTTAGAGCACTTTACTTTAAATTTACTGACTTCATTTGTAATGGTATGCTTAAACTACTGAGTGAGTGATATTAACAGAGCAGAAGGATTAACTGAAGTTAAGGTACAAGGGGAGAGAGATAACAATACTAATAATATAATGACATAATATTAGGACTTAGAGGTATAGGGTCATAGGTTAATACTAAGCTGTTGATCCAGAAGACCATGTGTAGCCTAGCCACACAATCACAATTAGAATTTATCAAGATATAAATTAATACCAGACCCCATCAGAATTAAATGCATTACACCTAGTTTATCCCTTTCCATAACAGTCTAAGGGTTCAGGCCAGTGATATTCTTACAATTGCCCATCTACTCCACTTAAAAAGGGTTAATGCTTTTCTCTGCTTTATATCCAATGGGATTCTGTTCTATAAAAAAAAGAGATTCTCTGTGATAGATATCCATCTTACCAGCACCTCCTGATTATAAATTTGTGGAAGCTTAGATTTCTTGAGTGGGTGTTTAGCATATTATTAGTCCTCTGGATGTATAGGAGGTGGCATAGGACAAGAGGAGTTGAGGCTCTTCATACTAGATGAAATGTCACCTCTCTGAAGCTGATAGGAAATAGAAATGGGGGGGGGGGTACAATTTAAGGTGACTGTGGAGTCTCAAGGAGGACATGCCCTTATTTGAATTAGTAAGGAAACACTTTTGTTTATAAAGCTGTCACTTATGCCTTAACATGTACATAAAAAGGGGGCTTTATAGTCTATTGCTGGTATAATAAGAGAGGAGCAGAGGAAGATTATATCCCTGGATCTAGAAGAACTACACCTAGTGATTAATCTGGCTATGTAAAATGACTTCCTTACAACAATGAGCACATTATGGTCAAGGGACAGTTTGTTGTCTATGAATTTGCCCAAGTCTCTAATTATACAGTCATGTTTAAGGGGTTGTCACCTATGTGATATGAGCATGGATGCTCAGGATTGAATTTATTTTGAGTCCATGGTCCAAGCAGCACCTGATAGAGTGTGTGTTAAGCTCTTCTGATGAATCTGGATATCAGTTGGAGAATGCATGACTGCTCCAAATTTGCAATCATCTGCAAACTTTGTACAGGACTTTGGTGTCTACCTTGACATCAGAGAAACAGGTATCTAAGAGGAGTGGCCCCCGGACTGATCTCTTGGACCACCTCTGGTAACTATTTCTGATGAAAGTGTGCCACCAACAATAACAGATTGGGTTTGCTGGTGAACCAATTTATCCCTCAGAGAGTAATATAGGAGGTTACTTTTAGTTGCATTTAAATGGATTAGCTTATCAATAATGCCAGAATGAAGAATTATATCAAAGGTCTTGACCAAGTCTAGGTATGCAGTGTGAACTTATTTGCTTCAATCTAATACATCGGTGACTTGTTCAACAAAAGTTCACCAGGTTTAGGAGGCAGAATCTACCTTTAACAAGCCCAAACTGGTTTGGTTCCAGAATTTGAAAACTAACTATTTTCCTGTTAATAAATTCCATTGCCTTACAGATAACCTCTGAACCTCTTAGTTCAAGAAATCTGTACAGAACCAAAAATAATGGGGAAACAAAAGAGCAGAAATAGGGACAGATTTTAAATATTGCTCTTATAAACTTAGAAATTGCTAGAATAACAGGTTATTCCTTAAAATATATTTTCTGAAGGATATGAAGCCTGAACCCTAAATGTATGTTATTATTTTGTAAATTCAATCATCAGTGATTTGTCTGAAAACCACAAATTTTATGAGGACCTGACAAAAATATGAGGCAAAAATCTGGACATTCTATGAAAATTTGGGCAGTTGAGAGATATGTGGCAAGGCTTATGGGCCTATACTTACATTAATCCAAGGTGGCAGAGCTGTAGCTGGCTCAACTAGTGTTTCCCAGTATGGTACCCCTCAAGTTCTCACATCAAGAGCAAGCCAGATCTCATTTTCCTGTATATGTTATCCTCAATTCTAAGGGGCAAAATAAAAAAAACGAAAGAAAGAAAAAAAGAAAAAAAAAGGGCTTTCTCTGATGTGGTGCTCCACAGTCTCACCTGTCTTAGAGCTCCAGGTCTGCTCCTCAAATATGGGATGAGCTGAGGAACAAAGAAGAAAGAAAAACAAGTTCCTTTATACTTTTAAATATTATATACAACTTATCAAATAGCAGAAATGCTAGTTTAGAAACAAATGTCAGTCAGACCCCCAAATACCTTACACCTAGGGTAGCTTCCCCTTCACTCCATCTTAGCTATGCTTTTAAGTAGTGGTTTCTCATTTATGGAGAGAGATGACTACACCAGTTCTCTATACCTCTGGCATGAATCCGGTGAAGAGGACGGGATTAAATAGACTTAGTAACTGGTATGCCAGACATCGTTTGATGCTGACAAGATAGCCTAGCACATTGTACTGGCCCATGGAGCTAGTGGTCTTAGCTGTGGAGAGGGAACTCATGAATTGTACAGAGTTAGATCAGTGGGGGTGGGGCATGGGCATGTTAATGCGCTATGGAAGGCTTGAGAGAGATAGGGAAGCAAACTTTGAGCTTTATTTATTCACTAGTTCATTGTTTATGTCAACAGGGGATGAGTATGCAATGCTATTTTATATAAACTAGGAGCATTGCTTAGTATTGTTTCTACATTTTCTTTCACAGGTGAAGAAAAGAAAACTTTGAGGTTGCCCTTTCTATGGGTGACATTTCTCAATCTGGCCTTGGTTTTGGAGGATTTGATTTTGTTTCTAAGTTCTTCATTCATCATTTTTTGAGTTCCCCTCTAGGTGATGTGATATTAAGTTAACTTTTACAGATTATGGGTTTCTTCCACTTATTACATGGTTATTTATATAAAAAAGAGAGGGTATTAGAAGTACATACTAACTATAGGAGTAACAGCTGAGGGGTTATAGATACTAATAACTAATGTAACTGCAGGAACCAAAACATCACAATAAGTTGTGGAAAAGTAGGAAAGTGTCCATTGAATAGGCAGAGTCATAAAAAAGCCAGACTGCTAACAAGGAGTCATCTGTAATTGGTACACTGGGTAAAGCAGTGGAAAGTAAGCAGTCAAGTCTATGGGTATTA
Organism: Protopterus annectens; assembly: GCF_019279795.1. Lineage (NCBI taxonomy): Eukaryota > Metazoa > Chordata > Ceratodontiformes > Protopteridae > Protopterus > Protopterus annectens. The sequence continues at coordinate 578,810,229 of NC_056729.1, forward strand.
ACCAAATACCAAGACAGATAATGAGCAGATAACATTGGGTGTCAAAACAGGGTTGAAACAGTAAGGAAATACTCAAGAAATACAATAAGCGATGGTATGAGAACAAAAATGACAGAAGAACAGTCAGTGAACAGGCACGTGGACAGCACTAAAATAGTGTTCAATTAATGAAGCAATTAACAGACTATAGCAATAAGCAACTATTCAAATCATCATCATCATCATCAACTCCCTTTTTCTCATTTTCCACATGCGGTCAGAGTGATGCGTCCACTGTCGCCATCTCTCCTGATTCAATGCCATTCTCCTACCTTGTTTGACCATCATGACCGACTGTCACAGGCCTTCTCTCAAACAATCCATCTATCTCTTTCCTGCATGCCCTTGCTTCCTCTTGCCTGCTTCCTGTCTGTCCCAAATCTTCTTCACTAGATTGTCTTCTGCTTTTCTGCATGTGTGCCCGAGCTGCTATAATCTGTTGTGTTCAACCTTCTCTGCAATTGAAGCTACTTTGGCTTCTGCTCTGACGTCCTCATTTCTTCATCTCTCCCGCAGTGTGCATCCTACCATCCCTCTCAGATACTTCATCTCCATTATCTCTAGCTTTCTCCATGGCTCTGCTTTTGCTGTCTGGTTTCTGTACCATACAGTAGTACTGGTTGCATCGTTGTTTTGTATACCTAGCTTTGACCTTCTCATTCAAACTTCCCTTCTCCTTAACCACCATTCCTACATACTTGAAGCTGTTCATATGGTTTGATTACTAAGACAGTATTAAAAGGGTAATAAATAAGTATCAGAATTGCATTGATTTCAAGCTTAATAATAACATCAGACACAATAATGCAGCCAATCTGTAACTAACAAGACAAGGAAAAGCAAAGAATTTTATAGCTGCCTTACCTAATGCAGCCAATCTCTTGTGTTACATATCTGATAGAACTTATACTGCTCAGTGCCACTGGTGCAGAGCATGGTGCAATAAAGCACAAGGCAAAACAAACATCTGGTTATTTAACATTTGTAAGATTCCATCCCCACAGAAGCTAGACAATCAAATTGAAGAAATAATAAAACTCAATAGTTTTAAATCACTCCTAAAACAACATCTTAACCGGTCCTGGTCCTGTGCATGCTCACGTCAAGGTTGAGACTTTGTTTTCACAGTACGATACTCTCCAAATAATTTTCTTAAAAGGAATATGATCAGCCTCTCACTGAAATGACAAAACAATTTTTATACATAACTGCTTCCTGAACAATCCACTAAGTTACATGTTTACTTTCTCTTTAGTAACTTCTAACTCTGTAAAATCTTAGAATGTATATGTGTAACTACTGTTTGTGTATAAATGTAAATAGAAATGCAACTACTCTCCCCAGGATTCATGAAGCTTGCGCCAGGCGCAGGCGTAGCGTAGGTGGAATAACGCCAAATATGGCCGTCGAGCGATTCAGGTACGATCCAATACCACGTGCACTACCGGCGTATGCCAGAACTGTGCAGTCCTCGGCATAGGTATGCTAATCACCCCATGTGAAGTGTCACACCATGCAAATGAAGGCAGATAGTGATTCATGAAGTGGTGCAGGTGTAGTGTAAGCCCACGGAAATGTAAACCAAAAAACACGGTTTACATTTTCCCAAACAGAACATCGGAGCTATGGAAGCGAACCAGACTAATGTATTACAAAGTTAACATATGCCAATGGCTAAATACACAGCCAGTGACATAAGAAAAGATGCACAACACCTAAAAAACAACATTTAATGTCATGTCCACAGTAATGCACAGTACGACCGCAGGGCATGTGTGCGCAAACTGGAACATAAAGAAATTATATAAAAATGTCATAAAATTGCAATGTAATACAAATCAGGTTTACACCATAATACACAATGGTAGGCATGGAACACCACAACCAAGGTGCAAGGGTTGCTAAGGGCCTGCGACAGTGTTTGGCGCGGTAACTATGAATTGTAGTCAATGCCATGCAAATGAGGCAGATAATACTGAATCGCAAATGTCCCGCCAGATGAAGGTTGTACCATACGGCGCAGTGCTATAACACCGAGGAGTGGCTCAGAGGAGATACATGACATCAGCAGAGGGGTGTGCCACCGTAGCAGTAAGCACATTGGAGCAATGCAAATCTGGCCTGGCTGTTGCTAAGCAAAGCTGCAGGACAGGAGTGGGGAGGAAGGTATAGAATCGTTTAGCTGAGAGCACACATGGTGCCCAAAAGCGCATGTGTACAGGGATGAAAACGTGCCCGAAACCCAGTAAGCTGATGCACGCGGCGCGAACAATAGCACAAACAGGATGGTCAGGGGAAGAAAAGAAGGAAATGCTGAAGTAGGGTAACTGGAGTACTAATGAGCAATCAACACCAATCAACTCACAGTGGCCAATCGACGGCAGCTGACAAGTCTGCTTGCAGAAACCTGCAAAACAGGATAGGGGAGGCATTGGAATGCAAAGATAGGAGATCTGTCATAGCAGAGCAAAGCAAACCGACAGTAGACTGGCAATAGCACACATTACGCAAGATACGCCAGGTCTAGGAAAGTACAAATGAAAGCAGGCTGCTGGATGCATGCCAGAAAATGGTAGGTGGAACGTGCAGAAATGTAAAGGGAAGGTCAAGAGGTAACCCACGGCAGCCAAATGTAATTCAACACCAAAGGCACCACAATAGTAGTTCCGGTAGTAAAACACATAAGATACCCTGTAGCTACGATTGTACATACACACCCTATGACATCATCGGTGTTCACAGCACAATAGTATAAAGTGTGAAAGCACCCAATACACACCTGTGTATTCCCAAACACTGCACCATAGGTGTAAACACACGGGAACTTTTAAAATATACATGTTGGGAGCTGCCATAGCTGTGATTCATCAGCATGTGTTAGAGACTGATGGTGTTGTGGAGGATGATGCCGACAACCACCGCAGGCCCCAGAGGAGGAGAAAAGTGTTCAGACCAAGGGTAACCTACCAGGGGCTACATGATCTGGAGATAGTAGAGTGTTACAGGGTGGACAGGGACATCTTACAGCAAATAGTGGAGCTGTGCCGGCCATGCCTGAGAACCAGAAACAACAGAGGGGAACCCATCCCAGTGGACACGAAGGTATGTGTAAGCATGCAAATACTAGCCACAGGTACCTTTCAAAGGCCAACTGGAGATATAATGGGGATCTCACAGGCATCAGCATCCAGGGTACTACACCAGTTCCTGGATGCCATGTTACCACATGCAAGTGAGCATATATACTTCCCCTGAACTCAGGAGGAGTTGGCCAGCAATATGCGTCACTTCCACCATGTGGCACACTACCCGGAGGTACTGGGTGCGATAGACTGCACGCACATACAATTCAAGTCACCACCTGGTGAGCATGGTAGGCGCTACATAAACCACAAGGGATTCCACTCCATCAACTGCCAGGTTGTGTGCAATACCCAGGGCATTATCATGGATGTGTGTGCTGGCAGCCCTGGAAGCTACCATAACTCCCATATCTGGCTTGCCTCACAGCTGTATCAGGTATTTGTCAGGGGGGGGACATCCCACATGGCCACCTTGTGGGGGATGCTGGCTATGCACTGAAGCCGTGGATGATGACTCCCATCAGAAATGCACACAAACCCATGCAAGAACGCCATAATGTGGCACACGCACAAACCAGAATCATCATAGAGCGTGTGTTCGGGATGCTGAAATCACGGTTCCATTGCTTGGACACATCTGGTGGAGCCTTGCAGTACTCTCCAGGCATGTGTGCCCACATCGTCATAGTATGTGCCATGCTTCATAATATGATCCTGCGGAAACAGCTGCAGCAGGGACAAAATGGTGAAGGCCCTCATAGCCCACCGCAATTGCCAAGGCCATCACAGGCACAGAGGGATTCAGACCATGAATACACTGTGCCAGCCCCAGTAGGCAGACGGAGGCGTGCCCAATATGCCTACGCCTTGGCAAAGAGGGAATGTATAGCACATACTCTGACAGTGTAGGCCCCTATGGACTGACACACCTCTCCACCTGCACACACAGTAAAATGGATGGCACACAAACACGACCACCTGTAAATTGTAATGTATAGGTGGCCCACTGTGTGAATCCTACATAGGCAGCCCTCAAACATTGTACACACAACAGCAATTGGAACACGGAATGTCAATACCTGAACAGTACATGCGCCTATCAGCATATAGTGGTGCTGTGTATATAGGTTCCCAGGTACATCGGTAGGTACACGGCCATTTGTCAGAGGTCATACACCAAATGAGGCAAACAGTGTCCGCTGTTGCCACAACATCGAGTAACCAACTGTTGCTTAGAGGAGCAGAGGCAATCGTGGGAGCACATGTGTGTAAGCACTGTTCTGCACACACTCAGCATGGAGTTCCTGCTGCGTTAATGAGGGGCTCCACATAATATAATCATGGATGTTGTGTCAAGGCATGGGGTGTACCCATGACAGGTATTCGTCACCCCAGCATGCTCCACCTACGGTCGTTTGAAGGTGTAACACAGTATCGTGTATGGCTCACTGTGATATACATACCCAATGCCGGAGCGCATCCAGTAAACATCAAATGGACATACCATTAACTGGACTCATCAATATGTAAACTAACTGAGTTACCCATGTGAGTGCAGTATGGAGTAACAGCCGTAGTATACTCCACGTACAAAATGACATAACACGTGTACAAATCCTACATGGCCATGTGTTAAATGCAGTGACTGTCGTGCATGTTCCCAGTCCCATGTCCTGCAAGGGATGTAACGTAATCCCGAAGGCACGAGTAATGCATGTCAGATGCAGGTCATCAGATCATGTTTAGCACACGTTAGCGGGAATATGCATTGCCCACTGCTAGTAAGCGACGTTTAAATATGACTATATGGATATGCGCGAAACAGAGATAAGCTTCTCCGAATATCGCGCAGATCACAGTCAATGATGTCCAGAACAGGTGAAACCAGCATTATTCACCCCTGTACTAATAGCGCCTGCTCTGAAGGGTAAAACGACCACTGCCAGGGGTAGAACACGATTTCATGTATAGAATCACCTAACACTATTGCTAGCCAAGATATACCTATGGTAGGGTTGCCACCTCTTCAAATGACCAATGTGGGACATACGTCAGATGTCTGCAGGCCGACACATACACCCGGCCAGTACAAAAATCAGAACTTCACTTTTTTGCCTAGATAAAAACTCATTCTTGTAATGTTTACTTACTTATTCTGTTTCTATAACATATAGCTGGTTCAGATACAGAATAACTGTTTTATGCAACTATTACATAAACTATAGAAAATAAGTATGTTCTAAAATCTCTGGATATTTGCCATGTTTACAAATATTTTGCAGGGCACAACTGCCCAAAGAGGGACTGTCCCTCGCAGAGTGGGACAGCTGATAACCCTAACCTACGGCAGGTGTGGAATGTGACAGGTACAGACACAAACGTGCGGAGTCCAGGAAACAGTATACACCAACAAGTACACAATGAAAGGTGTACTTGCCTGTCACTTTCCCCGTCAGATATATATATATATATATATATATATATATATATATATATATATATATATATACACACATATATACATATATATAATACAGATAGAAAGGGCGATAGAGTGATATATGTTGATATATACGGATTCAGCGATATCTGCAAATATATATAGATAGGTCAATGACATTCATAACACCTTGGAGGTACAAATAAATAGGATACCGCCAACTATGGAATGTGCAACATACCGACATGCGTAACCACGAGGCTGAAAGACCGAAAGAACACAGTACCGAAACAGTACAACCGCGAGTAATAGTATGATGATATGAATGGACATTTAGTTACCGCTGCTGGTGTTGTGGTCCATGTAGGTACTGTGTTCAACTGTGTTTGTGAATGCTGTAGTCTGTGTATGTGTGTGTTGAGGGTGCCGTGTGCGTCTCCGTGTGACTGTAATGTGTGTGTGTGTGTGTGTGTGTGTGTGTGTGCGTGTGTGTGTCTGCATCATGTGTCTGTTAGTGCCAACTCGGAGGTAGATCATTACGGTAGGTGTGGGTATAGCTAGCCGTAGGCATACGGTTACCACCTGTCCCACATTAGGAGGGACAGCCCCTCCCTGGGCAGGTGTGTCCTGACATAAAACATTACAAAGGGCAAATGTCCAAGATCGTAGGACATTAATATGTCCCATATATAATGTAATAGTTGCATTAAATAGTTATGTCTGTATGCAAGAAATGTAAATGTTACATGCAATATGATAAGTAGCCAAAGTCCCACAACAATAGGTATGTATTGAGGATAAAAGTATGTGCTATCCTGTGTACTGACCGTGGCTATGTGTTGGCCTGTAAACACTGCTGTGTGTCCCACAAGTGTCCAACAATGGCCATATGAAAAGGTGGCAACCCATGGCAAAGAGGTTCTGTTACTAACACAACCGCAATGACTGCAAATATCTGGGACAGAAATACACGAGATAGCTGTCATTTAGACATATCCCTTTACATATCACTGCAATTCCGGAGGTATGGAAGTAACAACCTCACCTGCATACTATATAGAAACCAATTAACAATGGCCCAATGTACAATCCCATAACATAAGTCTACTAACTGATAGCTCTTTAATTAGGGACAGAGCCCACACACATATTTATGGAATATGTAGAAATGCAAGCCCCACAAACCTGTATATGCTACGTACACCCACTGACATTCCCCACACTAGAAACTATAGCAATACAGACTGTAATAACAGCACAAACATCCAGTCAGCCAATTACATCTGCAGAAGTGTTAACATACCTTGTGAGAGACACAATTAAAGGCGCCATGCAAAATTGCAGCCGTTGTATAATGGAACAAACGACGATGTTACAGGTTTTGTTTGCAATAGTCCATTATCAGACGTTGGGATGACAGATACACCCACATGTTGAACCACATACTCTAGCTGTCACACACAATCCACGGGGGACATGAATCCAAAGTATACTTGTCTTTATGCATAGCAGTTGCAATTACACATAACAAAACACAATACAGGCCGTCTCCCCGAAGGTAGGGCAAATGGGCAACGCCCAAATGGAGAATTTAATTATACCCCACTGTTGCCGCATAATTGGTGAATGGAGTAGCTGCACAGCTGATATGCAAGTAATTAGTCACTCAGGAACACCAATTGGTGGCAGGAAACCACGTTACAGGTATCAATGTATATAAGGATGACTTGCCAGACATTCAAACCGTATGCTTATACAAAATACCCATGTAAGCAGTGTGAGAGAGATAGAGACAAAAGTACGTAATGATAACAAGGTATGTAGAACACTCGGTATGTACGTTTATGTATAGCATGTTTTGTATTAATTATTTACTGTATGTATAGCCTGGTTTGCATTAATTAAAAGTGTCCACAATGCATAAAGTGGGAAAAGGTATTTATGTAGTGATGTCTTGCTGAGCATACTTAAGCTTGTAGAAACTGTGCGTCCAGCAGTGGGCCACAAGGTACACATCACAGACACCACAAGGGATGCTACATGAGGGTTTTAAACAGAACAATTCCATACAACCATGCGTCAGTGGTAGGGTATGTCCAACAAGTACGTGCCATAGCAGGGGATAGTATATGTTGATATACTGTCACAGTAGGTATGTGTATGGGCATATAACGACAATGACATGTTTAAGGTGGTCCCGCTGTGCAAGTATGCTTTGCATTATGGGATACTATGTAAAATATGTGTAATGTATAGTATTGTAGGTAGATATGTCAGATATTCTACACAGCATAACAGGCATATCATGCATACCAAAGGTATCGTCTATTGGCATGTACAATAACAGGATACATATGGCTTGTAGGCACGGGACATTGTAATAGCATGATAGCTAATCTAAATGGAAGGGACACCAAGTAACCATGCACAAAGGACATGTAATAGCTTCACAGGTTCATAGTGGGGTACTATGCAGTCTGGCAAGTCTATGTTTAAGCACAACTACAGTGTTCACACCAGTGGCACCTCTCTAGGGTAGTGCCCTGTAAACAGCAGAGCCATGTGTTACCTGCACCTCTGCACAGTACAGCCACTGCAGTGATCCCTGGCGTACATGTGTCTCCCAACCACCATGGGAGGTATGACATGAACAGTGTTACTGAGATGTCCCTGCATGATGTACATAGGACTCATGTTCCAAAGCATGGTGAGTGTCCGGTTTGGGAATGTAACCCTCAAGCAAATCCCACTCATTGTTGCGTGTGTGCACATATCCATGAGCATGTTTCAAACAGTGGCTTTTGCTTATGTCGCGTATGTGGAGTATGTCCATTAATATTGCTGTGGACATGGGCCCTGTCTGTTCAGCAGAGGTCACCAGTGAGTATGTAGTATGCAAATGTGTACAGATGTGGTGTCCGTAGTTCAGCCGCATACTTTAACTGTCGGAGCTCAATAAACGTCATGGCGTGTTAATGTTGTGGTATATAAAGTGGTAGCTGTTGTGTAAGGTACACCCTAAATGGGGTGGTGTACCCTTGAATGTGTGTAGAAATCTTGAGTTCAGAGGTACAATGGGTGCCTATGTACCAGCTACACACCCAGTACAGATAAGTGTGGCCACGTAGAAGGATATCCACACCACAGTGGCAATACGGTAACCACAGGAGTGGGTGCGACATACGTGTGTATTACAAGCATGTACAATGTGACATGTATGTAGGGGACTACCACCTATGTGATAGTCAGTGGGTGAATGGTGTAATGCAAAGGTGATGTTCATGCACCTTGTGTCATGCAGCTTGAAGCCATGATATTCATATCAGGTATCTGTCACAGTGACACCCGTATGGATGGAGTCAGTATCAGCTGGTAGATCAATCATGGCACTTTGTATGCAGGGTGTTGTAAAGCTAGGCAGGGAAAGTCCCTCTGTGCTAGCCTGTATCTCAGGGAAGCATATACTGAACATGAGGGGCCCTATGACTGGGGACTGTGGTATGCCAAATGTAACTGAAATGCAGTAGGTACTATGGTATGCTACCCTCATTGTGTGTGTCCTGTCCATGAGCCACGTTGCATAACATCCTGAGACATAGGGTACAATGTTCAGGTGTATGTGTATGTTGTCAATACCAGAATGGAGAACAGTGCTGAAAGGCAATGAGAGGACAATGTAGGATGTGTGGCTCCCGTACCATCATCAACTACCCTGGTAACTGTATGAAAGGAGTCCACCAGGTATAGGAGCCATGCTCTGGCCCTAACAAGTCCAACCCAGATGGCATCAAAGGACAGGAGCCCAACAATGTCTCTGTGAATGACGTCCTTGATGATGTGCCCCATAGCCGTGCAGAACAGTCCAGTCAGGTGTGTAGGACTATAGTCCCACTCGTGCATTGTGGTGCCACCTGTGTGGAGTGTGATAAATGTTGCTGTGTGCCATTCAGGGGCCACAATGTCTGATACAAGGCTATTACTGAATATGGTGGCCTAGTGGGGAGACATGTCATTCAGAGGTTTGTGGACATCACAGCCTGGGACTTTGGAAGGTGACATGGGGCCAGTGTCCCAGGACATATAGAGTGCAGGTTAGTACTGTGTAGGTGTGACTGCAGGGACACGGCAATGTTCCTGCATGGATTGTGGCCCTGTAGTGAGTGAGAGGGTGTAATGTTAGCATTGAATCCATCTGCCAGCATGTTGCCAACATCACCTGGGTCTGTAATGTTCCTGAGTGACTGTTGTATGTGAGAGTAGATGTGGGTATTGCCATTGACTACTGACATACCACCATAATGCCTTGTGCTACACCCGGAATGTGTCACAGTAATGTTTATGTAGCTAGTCTTGGAGTATGTGATGAGGGATCCCGTGGCCCTACCGAGGCTGACCAGTGAGCTACCCCACCCATGGGATTGTACACCACTGTGCAGCAGCCTCCACCTGTTGTTGTACATTATGTCCATGGAACTTGACCACCAGAGTGGCGTCTGTTATCTGGTGTGCACCATCATGGCTCTGTGTGGAATAGCATGATCCATGAAGTCGTGTACATGCTAATGAAGTGCACTGGGGTATTTTTCAGCATTTGTATGTGCATTGTCCATCTCCACGGGTGTCATGACATTAACAACCGCTGTCATAAGACGTCTGTAGTAGGTGTTGTAGTACTCATGTACTGTGTATGCCGTGAAGGGTGTGGTGCCCGGATGTGGCTAACAAGTTTGATTAGCATATGTTCGGAATCCACCAATGAGGGGATAACCCCAGGTGTGGAACATCAGTCATATGTTGGTAGTATTCATGTCAAGATTAATGTTGGTCTTGGAGGTGGTGTGTATGGGTTGATCCAGCCGAATGGAGGTTATGACTCATGGATGTGTTGGTACATGAGTGGCTATCCCAGTTAAGTGTGGGGTAGTGTCAGTCACACATCAGTAGTAGCTGTCTGAGCCCTACTGTCCAGTACACCAACAAATGAGGTCTGCTAACCGTGGGGTATGTTGTTGAATCTGTAGCTTGTTACAATGTGTATAGTGGTTCTGGACACAGTTAGTTGCACATGGAGCACCACTGATGCATTGTGCTAAGTAACTAGCCAGGATGTGTGTACAACATAGTGGGATATGAGAACACCTCAGCTGTGGGTGTGCCGGTCCAGGTATGTGCCTGAAAGGTATGGTCTGTCTATAACCTGTCATTGCAGGTGTTCTCTGCAGAGCCAAGAGGCAGGTTCCTGTCACTGCAGAGATATTGGAGTGGTGCATTATAAGGTGTGCCTTGCCTGCATGCGTCACAGAGGAAGATGCAAGCATTGTGTCACATGACCACATGTCTTGCTTGCCAGTTCCTGTTCTGCTGGTGACTATTATTGGAAACTGTGCAAGACAGGCAGTATAGAAGCAGCAAGAGCCTTACATGTGATCTGTACTCCCAGGGCTGACAGGTGCAGGTCATCTGTGCCAAAGCATTGTGTTTGACCAGGTCAGTCAAAGCGGACAGATACCAGATGCCTGTGGAATGACAGCAGAAGCATAGGCAACTGTTGAAGTGACACAGTCAGTCATTGTACAGTGGTATCGGGTCCGGTCAAATGCATAATGCTCCCCAGGGCTTGGCCCACACCTTCAGGGCTACAAGACTGGTGAGCTATTGCATGTCCCTGCACACGTAGTCTGTGAAGTGGCATCTCAGGGCAGTCACACTAACATGGAGAATGACAGTCACATCGTACCTGGTGAGGTGTGGCATGGGTGCATAGGTTATGTTGCAGAACCAGTTACCCAACAGGAAGATGTAAGCGACTATCGCCTGGTGTAGCCTGCTGTGTGGAACTGCAGTGTGACCGCCTACAGAGTCACCTATGACTGGTGTGTTGTGTATGTTATAACACCCTATTGGCTGTATGTGATGGGCACACATGAGTCTGTGGGCTATAAGTTGGTGATGTTGTGTTCCGTGATGGGGGCTGCCTCTGGTGACTACACAGAGTATGGAGAGGTACTGCACAAGTTGTCCTCGTATGTGCGGCCTGTGGTGGAGATCATGTGAGACTATGTGATGAGTGGGGTGTGTTGCGAATGTTACACATCAAGAAACAGCACCGGAGACTCTACTGGTAATAGGAAACTTACAAAAAACAAAAACCAGATGACAGGAGGACCGCATCCACAAGAAGATTTATTGTATTAACATCAAAATTGTTACACATCCCCACATTACTGTCAGGTGCAGTCAGGGTTGGTGACAGCATTACCCCCAGCAGGGCTGCATAAGTGCATTCCCCACAGGCTGTAGTGTCGTATGTTGGGAGGTGAGCATTGAATGTGTACATGAGACAATTACTCTATTGCCACATGTACAACATATCCATCATGTAGACAGGCATGTCTCACAGGATATGTGAGTTACATGTGTACAACGGCTGTTGTACAATAAGCAAGCTGGAAATTTTAGGAAAGCCAGTGTACCTGTGGGAAATGGTGTGGAATGGGTGCTATATTAATCAGTAGCTCATGACATGCTCACAAGTTCTGAACAAGTGCCTAGCATGATCATACAATACAGATAGAGTGTTGGATAATATCAACCCACAAGTGTTGACGACAGTCATAATTGGTGGCACCGCACTATAACCCTGCTGAGTATGGTGTGCATGTCCATGAACCATTATCACTGTAGATGTTAGCAGTACAGATGTACAAGACAGTACAGCTGTTTAATTACAAATACCTTTGTATGTCACAGGAGTGTTCTACCAGTGGCCTGTTGAA
>NC_056729.1:578823066-578843066 GCF_019279795.1 Protopterus annectens
ACAAGCCAGTATATATGGCACTGAGAAGGTTGTCAACACAAACACCACACCTCAAACACCACCCACACCTACACAACACACACCCACATATGCAGAGGTACTCAAGAAAAACACACCCAAACAAAAGAGACCTCCGAGGCAAAAATATGTGAATTCTACTGCCCACCCCACCACACAAGACACATAGTCCACACACCTGTGTTTCACAGCCGCTACGGCCAAAACATAAACCCAACATATTAGTCATAGGAGACTCCATTGTGAGACACACAGATGTGCCCCTCACCAGGCTGGATAAGGAGAAAGTCACAGTTAATTGTTTATCAGGTGCCAGAATCCACCATATCACCCATACATTCAAGTCTCTCAACAGGTACTGTTATGACTCTGTCATAGTCCAGACTGATGTGGATGACTTGAGATGTACCTCCCTGGACTATGTGAAGAGAGACATGATCAAGCTCGCTGAATATGTGTCCCAGGCAGGTATGTTCCTACCCTTAAGCAGCATTCTACCATCCCACAGAATGATGCCTCAATATAAACAGAAAATTATTAACTTTAACAATTGGCTTAGTTTCTGGTGTCATTCCAAGGTGATCCAGTACCTGACAGCCTGGGATGACATGATTGACAAACCACTATGCTTTGCCAGAGATGGTCTGCATCTGTCTCCCTTGGGCTTCAAGCTCCTTACAAAGTCTCTTGCCTCCTCCATAGTGCCTTTTGTTAGGCAATGCCATGAGGTCAAAACTACCAACATGAAAATTTATCAAAATGCAAATTAAAGGTCATGCTGCTAAACACTAGGGGTCTAAACATGAAACTGCACTCATTGCAAGCATTCTTAACCCTGGAAGATGCTGACATTTGGGCAGTCACAGAAACCTGGTTCAAAGCTGTGGATAGCACCCCAGCCATATCAGGTTACTCATCCTATCATACATTCAGACCACAAACTGTGGGCAGCAAAGCAAAAGGAGGTGGAGTTGCAATATATATAAAAGGCATACACACCTCCAGTATGGTCAAACAGTATGATGCACATGAGACACTCCAGGTGCAGTTAACAACTGACATGATCCATATTCAAATCATAGCTAGCTACAGGTCCCCAACTTTGACTCAAGATGGTCACTCCACCTATCTGGATCTCTATGAATCTATCAAGATTCAACCCTTTACCCTGATCCTGGGTGACTTTAACTATCCAACCATAGATTGGAAGAACTACTCATGCCAAAACACAAATGCCCAGAGATTCCTTGATTTCATCAATGCATATGCCTTGGACCAGCTGGTTGACACCCCCATAAGAGGTGAAAATATATTGGACTTGGTATTAACCAACATGAGTAACCATTGCAGCATCCCTACAATGTCATCATCCCTGGCAAGATCTGACCACAAAGTGGTCACTTTCGAAGTCAACATCTTCACTGCCCCCCCCCCCCACTAGCTAGGGTCAAAGAAAAAAACTTCTCCAAAGCTGATTAAAACCTTCTGAGGGAAGGTATAAACAGTTTCACAGCTCCCTCCCCCTCCATGGGAACTAGCACATATGTCCAAACCTACACCAAAGTACTATACGAGCATTTATATAGCTGCATGGAATCAGGAATACCCGACAGGACAAAATCATCCTTCTCAACCTGTCTGGTGGACATCTGCAATAAATAAACTGTATAATAAAAGGAAAAAAATTGCTGTCTAGGACCAAGAAGGAGAAGGTGCCTAATTGAAAGCAATCTCTGTTTAGCCTGAACAAGCAAATAAGAGCACTAGTGAAATACTCCAAAGCATACTTTAAGTCCAAACTGGCCACATCTACTAAAGACAATCATAAGGCCTTCTTCACATATGTCTGCAGTCTCAAAGGAAGCACCCAGATCTGCTCAGAACTGGTGGTCAAAGACACCACATACACAAATGCCGTAGCTATAGCCAACCTGCTGGCAGACAGGTTCAGTGAAAACTTTACTCCTCTGTCCCCCCATCAGTAAATCAGGACAGCTCCAGCACCTGTCCCCTCCCCTTATCTCTAGGGAGCAAGTCATCACTGCCCTCTCAAAAGCAAAAAAATACAGCCTCCATGGGGCCCGATATCATCCCAGGTTGCATCCTACATGAACTCAAGCAGAAACCTGCAGCACCCTTAGGCACTGTATTCAACCAAAGCCTGAGCACCAGCTTCATTCCAGCCAAGTGGGGGGCAGCCACTGTCATCCCTTTGCACAAAGGTGGTGCATCCACCGATCCAGGAAATTATAGACCCATCAACCTAACTAGCCTGATCTGCAAGGTCATAGAGTGGATTATCATGGACTTCATTAACAAGGACATTGGCAACCTCCAAACACTCGATCCCACATAGTTTGGTTTCATCAAGAGGAGGTCATGCCTGTTAAATTTGTTTGACTTCTTTGAGACAGTCACCAAAGCCATGGACGAGGGGAAGATGGTGCACACCGCCTACCTTGACCTGGCCAAAGCCTTCTATACCATTTCCCACTCAGGTATAATAGATAAACTATCTCAACTAGGCATCAATATGTATGTTACCAGATGGGTAGCAAACTGGCTTACTGATAAAACCCACCTAGTCAAAATAGGGGAAGCCACCTCAAGCAGTAGAACCATAATGAGCTGTGTACCGCAGAGATCGGTCTTGGGGCCTCTGGTGTTTGGGATATACTTTTTTGAGGTGCAAGCCAAAACTAGTGGGCTATGGCTGACCAGGTTTGCAGATGACTGTAAGCTGGGTGGTGTCATCAATTCCCCAAGTGATGTGAACATCCTCCAATAGGGTCTCACCCAAACAAATGACTGGTGTCAGAAACATGCTCTCAAACTGAATGCCAAAAAATGCATCATCATCCCGTTTGGAGAGAGTGACATCCTCATAAATTATCACATTAATAACAAGGTCCTTAGCATGCAATCAGTCGTGAGGGACTTGGGCACCCAGGTTGATAGCAAATTGACTTTTAACTACCATATTGCCTCCATTGTATGGAAAGCTTTCTACATGACCCACCTCATTAGTAAGTGTATCTCATCCAGGGACAAGATGGTCATAACATCCTTGTATTCTTCCCTTATAAGACCCATTATTGAGTATAATGCCCCTTTTGGTATGTACCTCACAAAGCACATGCAGCAGCTGGAAAGACCACAGAGGTTCTTCAACAGGAGAATACAGGCCCTGAAATATCTACCCTAGACAGATAGGCTAAAGGCCCAGTCCTGCTACGCCATCTCATACAGACTCCTCAGAGGTGACCTCTGTCTGGCATACAAAGCAATCTCAGACCCCTCGTTGTTGGGACTGCTGTATATCTGGAAGTCAAGGTCCACTCAAGTAACCCACATGCATGACTTTAACCTGGTCTGTGACATAAACAGGACTTGTTGGTGGGACAGATTTGTGTCCCAGAGACTCCCTCTTTTGTGTAATAGACTCCCTCTCCATGTCAAGCAGAGTACCTCATTAACCCTTTTTAAGCGCAACCTGGATAACTGGATGGGGAACAGAAAATACACCCCTGGGATTCCACCTCTGTCCCTGCTGGACAGAGGCATTGGGTGCTGACTTGTTGGAACATGGGCTAAATTCTTAGCTAGATTTGTAAGGGTCTCAGGGCCAACAGCCTAGTAACTTCCTATAATCCTATGATCCTATGAGCAATAATAATTGTAGGGGGGCACTAGACACCAGGGAAACTCTTTAAATATTATTCTAAGTCACTTAAAATGTTAATATAACAACACATTTTGCAGCCTGAAACAATTAGTGAAGAGTAAGAAGTATAACACTCGAATGTCTGCTGTTATTGACTATAATTTCCCATGCTTTATGAGGGACAGCCAAAAATATGACAGGCAAAATCAAGGACATTGTGTAAAACCAGTGACAGCTGAGAATAATGTGTGCGTGTGTCTATGTGTGTTTGTGTGTGTGTCTCAGAATGTATGCACGTGCATGGGAGAGTGAATGAGGGGGGTGCTTGTGGCAATGCGATGCATGGGCCTTCAGAGATAATTACAAGTGGAAAGTGCAGATTTGCACTAGCAGTAACATTATGTGACTCAGAAGCATGCAAATTAGCCAATAATAAGGTATTTCCTTATTGAGGCTAAACATATCTCTGAATCATACCTCTTAATCTCTTAGGGCAAGAAATCTGGACAAAGCCATGAATAAAAGTGGGACAAAAGCCCAAAAATAGGGACAATTTTAAATATTGTTCTTACAAACTTAGAAAGCAGATAGAATAACAGGGTTTGCATTAGCATGAATTTTCTGAAGGGTATGAAGTCTGAAACTCGAATGTCTGCCATTACTTTCTAATTTCAATCTTTAATGATTTGTCACTAATTTGCCAGAAAAAACACAATTTTATGAAAAACTGGCCAACAATGTGAGGCCAAAATCTGGACATTCTGTGAAATTCTGAACAGTCAAGAGGTATGTCTGAATTACATTTCCTGCAATCATGGAAACTGCTCATTTTGGCCACTGCAGTTTCCATGAGCAAGGGAAAAGTTTTCTGAATCCTGGATGTTGACTATAATGAGATATGAGAATTAACTGGATGAGTGACTCCACCAAATGGCCCAAAGTGGGATCCACAATTGCTTAAGCTGCCTCTGTCTGCCAGCAAAAACAGTGTTAAGCAAAAGAAAGGCTGCACTAAAGACAGCTGAGCATAAAAGTTCACCAGAAACTTTAATGATTAGCGCTTTTGTCTATTCAAAAACAATTGGACTTCATCAGATAAAAGTTCAAGTCATTCAGTCTTTTATAACAAACAACCCCCCAGGAATTAGTGCAATCAGCCAATTAAATCAATCTTATATTAAAGTGACAGATACAAAAATTCCTTAAAATTTCACGGTGACCTTACCTAAAGATATTTCCATAAAACCATGTATATTTTCATATTAAAATTCACTTTTTGATAAAACATGAATTTACACTCCACAATAACCATGTTGTCACTACTTAAAAAAGTAGTTAAATTATATATGAATTATATGAAACATATAATGCACAAAAATGACACAAAAATTAATACACAAAACAGACAAAAGATGTTAAAATAAAATAAAATGAAGCCTTATAATCCTATCTTTCTAAGGCCCTTAATTTAAGCAAACAGTAAATGGAACTAAGTGCATTCAGCCCAGGCCATGAACATGCATTCAGTCTGAGTTGCCAAAGCAATTGCCAGATGAGGGCCTATGGGTCCACCCCTTGGATCAGACTGAATCTGGTCTATCACCATGTATTTGAATGAGCGACTCGGGCAGTCACTAATATGCTTCGCCAATGAGCTAGTATCCTTACTTTTCTTAATATTATATTCGTGTTCATCAATTCTGTCTCTGAGTCTACGTTCTGTCTTACCAACGTAGAACCAGAGACAGAATTCGCAACTGGCCAGATAAACCACAAATCTTGAACTACAATTATACTTATTTTTCAACTGAAAAACTTCCCCCTTTACCGTGAATGTATTCCTTATTTTTATTTAGTACAATAGGGCCAAACACTACATCTAAACATTGTCCCTGAATAACTTTTTTTCTCCTTATTGTTCATATTCTCAAAAATATTTTTAAAATTGGAACCTTTTTGATACACTATACTAAGTATAACACTCACTTACATTCTAATCTGCTTATCATTCAATAATATTTTCCAATTTTTACTTAATACCTATCTAATTAAATTATGTTGGCCGTTATAAGTAGTAATGAAGGCCAAACTGTACTGGTTGTTGGAATTATTCTCTACATCCAAATTATGATCCTAACTAGAAAACGCTGTATTCTCATTACCATTAAGTGAATTATTAAATGCACTTTTATTATTATTATTATCATTATTAAGCAAAATGGGACGGTAAAAAAACATTCTCCCTTTTATTCATAACTTCCATTTTAAGCTCACTCAGCAGATCCAGTGGATATCTCCTCTTTGAGAACACATCACACAGTAGTTCACATTCCTTAATGAATTCAGTTTCCTCAGACACCATCTTTGCAGCTCTCACTAGTTGGCCCTTTACCACTGATCTCTTCTGGTGATAAGGGTGTGCACTGGTGAAGTGCAAGAATGTGTTAGAATACGTGGGTTTTCGATTAATTGTTGACACATATTTGTTGTTGATTTTGTCTTTCGTTAAATGAACATCCAAATAAGAAAGTTCCTCATGACTCACATCCTGACTAAACTTTAAAAATTGAGTTGTATTATTTATATAATCAATAAACTCTGATATCTCCAGTTCAGTCTCATTCTAGGTGATATAAATGTCATCCATTATCATAACCGTAGTTTACTGCTATATTCACTAGTTAGTACAAAATTATGCTCCCAATGTGCCATCACCATATTGGCAAAGACAGCCCCACATGGTGAGCCTATTGCTACCCCCGTGTTCTGTAAAAAATACCTGCCTTCAAATATATATATAATTATTCCTAAGGACCAGTTCTAATAATAATTCATATAAATATAATTTGCTGTGAGAAACACTTTTCTTGTGCAAAAACTGCAATACCCACTGAATTCCCAGTCCTTGGGGTATGACAGTGTACAAATCCTTGACATCAATGGTGACTAGCATGTCTGTCTCAAAAAACTGCAAATTGTTAATAATACTCAAAAAGTGCCATGAATCTTTACAGATTTGATCTTCCCTTTCTAAATAACCCTTAAGTTCGGTGTCCAGATATTTAGCACATCTTGATGTAATCAAATTCCTACTGTCTACTATAGGACGCATAGGAGGATTAGCCACAGATTTGTGTATTTTAGGTACACTGAACAGGGAAGGAATTCTAGGGGAAGCCATATTACGATAATTAAACTCATCCACTGATATTGTGCCTTCTATAAAAAGGTCATTCAAAATATTATATATTTTCTTTTTAGCTACATTCATTTCATTAAGAGAAACTACTTGATAAGCATCTGTATTCAATATATCAAAAATTCTGGTGTTGTAATCACAAATGTCCATAGCTACTAAACCTTCCCCTTTATCAGGCTCCATGAGCTTTATTTTTTGTTGTTTCAAAAATTGTATTATTTCATATTCTGCCCTTATAGTATTAAACTGAATTCCACTTCTTTTTGATTCATTTCTAATATCCAGTTCACATACTTGGATGTAGAGAATAATTCTAACACCCAGTGCAGTCTGGCCTTCATTGCTACTTATAATGGCCAACATAATTTAATCAAATGGGTAGTAAATAAAAATTAGCAAATATTATTGAATGATAAGCAGATTAGAATGAAAGTGAGTGTATCGAAAAAGGTTATAATTTTAAAAATATTTTTGAAAATATGAACAATAAGGAGAAAAAAAGTAATTCAAGGGCAATGTTTAGATGTGGTTTTTGCCCCTATTGTACTAAAATAAAAATAAGGAATAAGTTTTTCAGTTGAAAAATAAGTATTATTGTAATTCAAAATTTGTGGTTTATCCAGTCAATTGCAAATTCTGTCTCAGGTTCTACGTTGGTAAGACAGAACGTAGACTCAGAGACAGAATTTATGAACACGAATATAATATTAAGAAAAGTAAGGATACTAGCTCATTGGTGAAGCATATTAGTGACTGCCCGAGTCACTCATTCAAATACATGGTGATAAATCAGATTCAGTCTGATCATAGGCCTTCATCTGGAAAGGAAAGAGTTGCTTTGGCAACTCAGACTGAATGCATGTTCATGGGCAGGGCTGAATGAACTTAGTTCAATTTACTGTTTGCTTAAATTGAGGGCCTTAGAAAGATAGGATTATAAGGCTTCATTTTATTTTATTTTAACATCTTTTGTCTGTTTTGTGTATTTTTTGTGTAATTTTTGTGTATTATATGTTTCATATTATTCATATATAATATTGTTATTTTTTGAGTAGTGACAACATGGTTATTGTGGAGTGTAAATTCATGTTTTATCAAAAAGTGAATTTTAATATGAAAATATACATGGTTTTATGGAAATACCTTTAGGTAAGGTCACCGTGAAATTTTAAGGAATTTTTGTATCTGCCACTTTAATATAGGATTGACTAGTTTGTAATTGGCTGATTACACTAATTACTAAGGGGGGTTGTTTGTTATAAAAGACTGAATGACTTGAAGAACTGTTATCTGATGAAGTCCAATTGTTTTTGAATGGAGGAAAGCACTAATCATTAAAGTTTCTGGTGAACTTCTACACTCAGCTTTGGAGTTTTGTCTTTTCCAGTTTGTGTCTTGTGTTTCTTGTGGAGGTTTGTTTCATGGCCGAAGGAGTGGAAGAGAGTTCACAGTCATTATTCAACACTACTAGCAGCACCAATTCTACAGAAGGCCTGTCTAATTTGGAACTTTCATGGCTAATATTGCAGCTCACTGGTAAGGTGGATGCCTTAGCACATTCTGCTGGCAAGCATGAAAATATAGGTGCACAGCAATGTAAATCTAATACTGGTTCTACTGTTGTACCATTGAGCACTACCTTTAACAACAGTAATGTACAAGACAAAAGACAGCAAGATGGTCCTAGTACTCCAGATAACAACTTGGGTGCTAGGCATAATGGCATTATGGAGCAGCAAACTAGTCAATATGAATGTCAGGTTAATTTTACACAGAACTCTTATGTTTACCAATGTAACATTCCTAACTTTAATTTATTTATTAAACATTTGTTGACCAGGAAAGTCTGACTAGGTTCCACAGATCCTGTTTTCAGTGGAGGCCCAGGGAGAAATGCTCCAGAAGCATGTCTTTAGAATGTGAGAGGAAACCAGAGTACCCGGAGGAAACCCACACAAATGCAGGGAGAACATGCAAACTCCACACAGAAGGCACCCCAGCCAAGAATTGAACCGCAAAACTTCTTGCTGTGAGGTGAAAGTGTTAACTGCTGCACCACTGCACTGCCCTGTAATGAATGGTTACATAATAATATGGACTTACAATTACAAACTCAAGTGGTTAATGACAATATACATGATATTCTAGACCATTTGGACTATAAAATGATGAAATACAAGAAGCTCCAATTGGAGAACAATTATTTATAGGAGTGTGTACAATGAAGGCATCTACAACAACTAGAAAGGCTGCAGAAATACCTCACAAAGAGGATTACCAGCCTCAAACAGATGCCCTATGCAGACCATCTTAAAAAACTTCAGCTTTACTCCATCGCATATCAGCTACCCAGAGGTGATCTCTGCCTAACATACAAAGCTATGTCAAACCCAGAGCTGTTGGACATGCTCCACTTAAAGAAATCCCAATCCCTCCGAGCTGCATGCTCTAGGGACCTAAACCTAAACCTTGTCACCACAATAAACAGAACATGTTGGAGGGATAGATTCCTGTCCCAGAGACTTCCCATACTCTGGAACAAACTACCTATCTATATCAAACAAAGCTCCTCATTAGCACTCTTCAAGAAAAATCTTGATAATTGGATGGGAGATAGGAAATTCACCCTGGGGATAACTTCTGTGGCTCTGCTTGACAGGGCACAGTCAAATACTTTTCTGGGGTGGTGAAAGCCAGGGTACCTTTTTGGCTAGGCTTATATAGGCCCTAGGACCAATAGCCTAGTACCTACCTATGAACCTATGAAAGCAAGTCCCTAAGGGCTTGCTCATTTGGAGATATCCGACTGGTCTTGAACATAATTCCCCTTTACACCGTGAATTATTAGAAGTTTTTAATAATGTGGGTTAGGAATTTCTTACCATCTTAATCAGACACAACAAACCTCATGGATGATCTTTCTTAAGCTCTAAATAAATTTGATTGTGAACTGACTAATAATAATGAATACAAAAGTATTAAAGTGGAGCCTATGCACAATTTTCATAGCATAGAAGAACAGCTTGAAAAAATGTGCAGTACTAAAAAACAAAACCTCAGCAGGGACAATGATGATTACAAAAAAGGAAGAACATATCCCATGCCTCCACATTCGCAAACATGGGGAAAAAGGAATAATTTCAACAACAAAAAATCCTTTCAGCCTTTACACCAGCAAACATTTTATCCTCCTCAACAGCAGCAATTACGGTATTCTGCTGCTCAACAACAGCAAATACGGTATTCTTCTCCTGAAGGGAACCATGTAACTGATGACTTGCATGAGAACTATCCAGATGATGAGGAAACAGCTTCTTCTAATGTGCAGCAATGGCAGAACCAAGACTTTCCTAACCTGAGAAGGTCTGAAAGGATTAAGCAGAAAACTAACCAGCCCCATCACAATGAGCCCAATTTTGTGGAAACTCACCATTCAGATTTTCAAATAGTTTACCGGGGGAGCAAAGGAATACTATAAAATGGCCACAACCCCCACTGAACAAAGCAGCACAGAGAAACAAGAGGCGTTGGAATTAATTCCAGCTAGCATTTTTTTGTGGAGAAAATAAAGACTTTACTTCTGAACATTTGAATGACTCTTAGGATGTATATTTCAGCAGTAATGACTCTTTGGATGGATTTTTTTTTAGTACAGGTCAGTCAAACACCATATATAATTGTGTTTAAAAAAAAAAACATGAATACTGAATGTGATTTTACAATATACAATTTTTCTAACAGTGACTTTAACACAGAAATGGCTGATTTACTATCTAAAGGGTTAACATTTGTTCCTGATACTAAATTGAATGTACCAAATGTTTTGATAGATTTAAAGATGTTTCTTAGGAAAGTCAACAAAGTTGTTGTTTACTAATGAATGTAACACTCAGGCTACATGTTACTCCAAGCACTGTTAACCTCCTATCACATAATATTCCAAGCACTTTTAACCCCCCATCACATCCTACTTTACAAGTTTTTGAAAAAGTATGTGAACTGGATATTAGAAATGAATCAAAGAGAAGTAAAATTCAATTTCATACTACAAGTGCAGGATATGAAATAATACAGTTTTTCAAACAACAAAAAATAAGGCTCATGAAGCCTGATAAAGAGGAAGGTTTAGTAGCTATGGACATCTGTGATTACAACACCAGAATGTTTGCTATATTGAGTACAGATGCTTATCAAGAAGTTTCTCTTAATGAAATTAGTGTAGCTAAAAAGAAAATATATCATATTTTGAATGACCTTTTTATAAAAGGCACAATATCAGTGGATGAGTTTAATTATCTTAATAAGGCTTTCCCTAGAATTCCTTCTCTGTTCGGTGTACCTACACAAATCAGTGGATAATCCTCCTATGCGTCCTATAGTAGACAGTAGGAATTCGATTACATCGGGATCTGCTAAATATCTGGACACCAAACTTGTGTTATTTAGAAAGGGAAGATCAAATCTGTAAAGATTCATGGCACTTTTTGAGTATTATTAACAATTTGCAATTTTTTGAGACAGACATACTATTCACCATAAATGTCAAGGATTTGTACACTGTCATACCCCAAGGACTGGGAATTCAGTGGGTATTGCAGTTTTTGCACAAGAAAAGTGTTTCTCACAGCAAATTATATTTATATGAAATATTATTAGACCTGGTCCTTATGAATAATTATATATATTTTGAAGGCAGGTATTTTTATAGAACATGGAGGTAGCAGTGTGCTCACCATGTGGGGCTGTCTTTGCCAGTATGGTGATGGCACACTGGGAGCATAATTTTGTACTAACTAGTGAATATAGCAGTAAACTACGGTTATATACAAGGTACCTGGACAACATTTGTATCACCTAGAATGAGACTGAACTGGAGATATCAGAGTTTATTGATTATATAAATAATACAACTCAATTTTTAAAGTTTAGTCAGGATGTGAGTCATGAGGAACTTTCTTATTTGGATGTTCATTTAATGAAAGACAAAATCAACAACAAATATGTGTCAACAATTAATCGAAAACCCACATATTCTAACACATTCTTGCACTTCACCAGTGCACACCCTTATCACCAGAAGAGATCAGTGGTAAAGGGCCAACTAGTGAGAGCTGCAAAGATGGTGTCTGAGGAAACTGAATTCATTAAGGAATGTGAACTACTGTGTGATGTGTTCTCAAAGAGGGGATATCCACTGGATCTGCTGAGTGAGCTTAAAATGGAAGTTATGAATAAAAGGGAGAATGTTTTTTTACTGTCCCATTTTGCTTAATAATAATAATAATAATAATAATAATAAAAGTGCATTTAATAATTCACTTAATGGTAATGAGAATACAGCGTTTTCTAGTTAAGATCATAATGTAGTGGATAATTTGGATGTAGAGAATAATTTCAACACCCAGTACAGTTTGGCCTTCATTACTATTTATTACGGCCAACATAATTTAATTAGATGGGTATTAAATACAAATTGGCAAATATTATTGATTAATAAGCAGATTAGAATGAAAGTGAGTGTTACACCTAGTATAATGTATTGAAAAGGTTCTAATTTTAAAAATATTTTTGAGAATATGAACAATAAGGAGAAAAAAAGTAATTCAAGGGCAATGTTTAGATACATACATACATACATACATACATACATACAAATGTTTCAAGCACGGGCATTAAAGCCATTCTAGCTTGCCAATATGCCAAAACACTTGCTCCCATAATAAATGTCCAGGCTGTTCTTAAAAATATCTAAACTAGTACTTCTTTAATGTAATTTGGTAGTCTGTTCCAAGCATCAGCTACTCTGTCAGAGAACCAATTAGTACACTTCTCATTCCTGTAGAATCTTCTGCATAGGTTATCTGATGATTGTCTAGCACTTTTTGATAACCCCAAACATTCCCAGAGGTAGTTGTCCCTAAATGCCCTATATACCTGAATAAGATCTCCTCTTAAATATCTGTAAGAGACACTGTACAAGTTCAGATACCTTAGTCTTTCATAATAACTTAAATTTTCACATCCATGGATACCCTTAGTATATTTCCGCTGTACTCTTTCCAGTTTGTTCATGCTTGTTTTCCTATAGGGTTTCCATATTGTTATTCCATACTCAAGTATGGGTCTAATGTAACTAACAAACAATGACTTCATTATGTTTAGATGTGGTGTTTGCCCGTATTGTACTAAAATAAAAATAGGGAATATATTCACGGTAAGGGGGGAAGTTTTTCAGTTGAAAAATAAGTATAATTGTAGTTCAAGATTTGTGGTTTATCTGGCCACTTGTGAATTCTGTCTCTGATTCTACATTGGTAAGACAGAACGTAGACTCAGAAACAAAATTTATGAACACGAATATAATATTAAGAAAAGTAAGGATACTAGCTCATTGGTGAAGCATATTAGTGAATGCCCAAGTCACTCATTCAAATACATGGTGATAAACCGGATTCAGTCTGATCATAGGCCTTCATCTGGAAAGGAAAGAGTTGCTTTGGTAACTCAGATTGAATGCATGTTCATGGGCAGGGCTGAATGAACATAGTTCCATTTACTGTTTGCTTAAATCGAGGGTCTTAGAAAGATAGAACTATAAGGCTTCATTTAATTTTATTTTAACATCTTTTGTCTGTTTTGTGTATTATTTTTTGTGTAATTTTTGTGCATTATATGTTTCATATTATTCATATATAATTTTAAGTTCTTTTTTGAGTAGTGACAACATGGTTATTGTGGCGTGTAAATTCATGTTTTATCAAAAAGTGAATTTTAATATGAAAATATACATGGTTTTATGGAAATACCTTTAGGTAAGGTCACAGTGAAATTTTAAGGAATTTTTGTATCTGCCACTTTAATATAGGATTGACTAGTTTGTAATTGGCTGATTTCACTAATTACTAGGGTGGTTTGTTTGTTATAAAAGACTGAATGACTTGAAGAACTGTTATCTGATGAAGTCCAATTGTTTTTGAACAGACAAAAGCACTAATCATTAAAGTTTCTGGTGAACTTCTATGCTCAGCTTTGGAGTTTTGTCTTTTCCAGTTTGTGTTTTATGTTTCTTGTGCACTAAAACAGCATAGACACTGGCATCAGCTGTTTTACGTGTGTATGATGCTTTTTTTTCACTTTATGTGTGTCATGGAACACTTGTTCATACACTTGGGAATATGGTGACCAGCTGCCAGGGCCCAGATTAATTTTTCTGATGTCTATGGATCAGTGTTGGATATATAGACAACATAAACAGGAATATCAAAAACAGACATGAAATTTGCATTTCACTGACATATTGCGCAAGCATCTGCACATGCATGCCCTACACAAGAGCGGTTCATCAGTGAGATATTTGCTATATCATTGAAGAAGCTGAAGAAATGTCTTCATATGATATCCTTATTTTTTAAATAATGCCTGTCTGATCAAACAAAGCCAGTCATGGAGAAATACTGCATTACTCACAAACAGGAGCAGATTACTGTATAAATAACTGCATTGGGTCTCATTTACTCGTGTTTTACTCAAGGGTCATGCACTATACTTGCATGGATTTGCATCCCAGTTCTACAGTTTAGAATTTCAATAAGCTCAGACTTTTTTAATAAATCTGTATTTAGATTTCTAACAACTACATCATAAAACATAAGCAAAAAAAGTGCCTAATAAGTCAATACATTTTTTATTATAAGTGAACATATGGTCAATTTCAAAGAGGACTTTATTATGGTATGGCTCAAACCTGTAAACTTTTAATGCTCAGTTAGGCACCTGATGCAAGAGAACACGTCAACATCTGCTGCTTTGCCTGATTCTGTCACTTTAGTTCACCATTAAATGCTAATTATCTCAAGAAAGTAAATATAAACAATCAATTTACCAAGATCTCATATTTTCGATCTGCAGAAAGAAAGGTTAATTCCTGCATAAGAAATCTGGCCAAAGCCAAACAAAAGAGGACAAATGCTCAAAATCAGAGATAAATTTTAAATATTGCTCTGATAAATTTAGGAAGATGTTAGAATCACATGTTTTCTTGTAGCAAGCATTTGCTGAAGAATATAACTCTGAAAATCAATTATATGTCATTATTTAGTGTCTTCAATCCTCAATGACTTGCCAGAAAACCATAAATGTTATGAGGAACAGAGCAAAAATATGGACATTCTGTGGACATCTGTACAATGGACAGTTGTAAGGTATGTCCCTCTTTACACAGGACATTTCCTATTTGGGCACTTGCATTCTGAAAAGAAAAACAGAAAAAAATGTCAAATGTTCTGAGATATTAGGACAACTTTTTTCCTAATGTTCCTCTTACAGTTTTGTTATATCTGGAACACCATAATGTTATGTGAAACAATTCAGATTCTACACGAGAAAGCTGTTGATACCTCAAACAATTTAAACTGAGTACACTAGCTCCAGATGGAATTCCTAGTGATTTCCTAAAATAGCAGCCAGCTAAATTTCCTTTCCAGTATCCATTCTAATAAATAGATCTGTTTAGGAATCACATGTCCCAGCCTTATTGAAAAAATCTCACATCATTGCACTTCACGACAGAAGGAAACTCCAGTGAGCTATCCAACTTTAGAACCATTGCCATTCTCTATCCTCAATCAAAAAATCATTGAAAAATGCATTCATAATCAACTAATGAGTCATTTACAAACAACCTCCTTACCCCCACTCTACATGGTTTTAGACCAGGGAATAGCTCTAGCAGAATTTTCCTAAACCTGACCAACACTATTAACCTAGCCAAAGACAAAGGCCAACTGGTTTCTGCCATTTTTCTGGATCTGTCCAAGGTCTTTGGTACTCTTCCTATAGCTTACTTCCAAACCAACGGTCTTTACTTGGCCTATCCAACACCTCCACCGACTGCTTCCCAGCTACCCTTCTGATAGACTCCAGTGTGCTAAATTTATTAATTCCTACTCATCCTTCCTACCTGTCAAAATGGGTATTTCCAAAGGTTCCTTACTGGGGCCATTGCTTTTCAGCATATGTAATAATAACCTACACTACACTAAATGTGAAGCATTCCTCACATAATATGCAAATAACTCCACATTAATCTGTTCTGTAAGTAACCTACTTACTCTAGAACACATCACCCAAGACTTGTTTTCATTAGTTGACAGCTGGGTCAATAACTCTCAGCTTCACCTTAATCCAAAAAAAAAAAAACAAAGCTGCTATTATTTCTTCCCAAACCCTGTACACACCTCAACAAAATATCTCAATAACAGCCTCTAATAACACACCTATAGAATTCATCCCCCATACCATGATACTAGGCATGACAATTGATGATAACCTAAAATTTGACTTTCATGTAAAACAGGTAATCAAACAACTCACCAAACGTTAGGGACACTCTATAGAAAAAAAAAGATACTTAACTGGTTCATCCAGGAGACTCTTGGCCTCTACACTCTTGCTCACCTCTTTACTATACGGCTCCAAAGTACTGCTTAACCTTCAAGCTTCCATTCAAAGTAAACTAAACAAGTGCTACAATAAAACAGCAACATCTGCCACTAACCCCTCAAAGATACTCCATCACTGCTTAGCCTTAAACAGCTTGATTGCCTTGAATTACCCAAGCAACTCACTTAAACACAGCTACACCTACCCACAAACTAATATGCAAATAAGAACAAAGCAAAGCCATACTAGACTTATACCATACATAAACCATGCTAGACCACTTCGATCTGAAAACAAAATGCTCCTTGCCACATACAAACCACACCTGTCAAAATGAACCTCTCTCTTTTCCAGCTATGTAGCCCTCCTGGAACTCAATCCTCTTATCTCTTAAACATGCTAGCAACCTTTCCAATTTTAATATCAATCTAAAAAAATCTGTCTGGTACCTGGACCTGCACAACCTTCAAAACAGATGCATGACTTTATTATATCTGTTAAGTTGTCATTCTGACAAACAAATGTGTTGTTTTCATATTTGTTCTGACTTTATTATGTCTGCCTAGTTTTTCATTCTGTTAACTGTATGTATCTGGAGCTTTTCTCTTCAGACCTCTGCTGAAAATGGGTACCTCATGACCTAGTCTGACTTTCCTGGTAATCAAATGCCAAATAAATGACCATCTGCATACTAAAACTATTGCTTTCTCACTCAGAATTTACTAACACCTCCATATCTTAGTGTGTAGTAATGACCTAACATGAAAAGAAGCTCTCACTTTAATGATACCAAACTATTAATGTATGCTCATTGTGACAAAGGAAGATACTGCTAGCCCAGCTATCTGGAATTTTATAAATAATTATATGTCATTTGTGAATATCAACATGATTCATATAAGATGCTTATGTTACAAATGTATTAGAACTGTATGTCATGTGTATATCAAACTGCTGATGAAGTGTGTGTTGAAAAGGTTTTTGCAAAATGCTTGAAATGTAACCACAGTGTACCCTGCTGGAAAGAACAGAAATGTACATTCACTACTGTAACAATTTAAATGTATATTTTAACAGTGGAAACTGGAATACAGGAGGTTAACATAAGAAAATAGCTGAAATTAAATTACTTTATGGCTACATAATAAAAGATGATATATTTCAGTTTTAATGCAGCAAGGAGATACAATGTCTATACTAGGGAGCTTTCTTTATTGTCTTTATGGTGGAATAATTACTAGGTTTGAAATGTGAAGGATGTAATTGTTTTATGACTTTCACCATTTCCTAAAGATTTGAGGAAAAGCCCTTGTCTATGTATTTTTACAGGTGGATGCTAAATGCTACCAGCTGTCATTAGTGGTTGTTTGGGGCCTGGGGACTAGAAGTCAGATGACTGTGGGACACTCCTAATAGCCTTGCTATTAGTAAAACTACCATTTGTATTAATAGTAAAATTACACAGTAAGATTGGACACCCTTTGTTAAGGGCCTTAAAATAGCTGATAAGGAGCTGGTTGATGGCAGTGATAACTACCTTACAGTCTAGGCAAAAGGGGGCATAGTTAGTAAACCTGTGCCAGCCTTTCCCAGGTGTGTGTGTATAAATCAAACCTCAAAGACTGTGTGTGTCAGCTACTTGGGCAGGGACATGAAGCACTGGTTGAGCAGAGAGGGTGCTGGAGGTCTTGGCTTGGCCACTTAGCTGAGATCTCAACTCTATAGCTGTACCAGTGGGGAGTCTTATTGGTGATCTGGAGAAAGAGGGAGAAACCAGCCCCAGACTGACTGTGGTGTCTGTGTGCTGTTAAGGGAAATTGCACTTGATGCAGAAACCTGCATCTGGAAATACTGTGTATATACCTTGTCAGCCTCCCAGTGTACGTCCCCCACTGGTACCAGTGGTGAAGATTGAGGCTCCTTGATTACTGGTTCAGTGGTGGAGTGCCACATCTATTGGTTGGCAGTGGGGGGATGTCCACACATCAGGATTCAGTGGTATGGATATTGAATTCCTGTAGCCTGTAAACAGTGGTCACTAAGGAAGGTGTTTGTACTGTCAAGCAGCCATGTGGTAGACATTGGTTTCATATCACAATAGTTTTATTTATTTTTTCTTACCTTAGTTAGTCAGAGAGAGCTGGCAAGGATGTCAGCAGAGGAGTATGGTAAGCTGAGAAGGAGCCAGTTGGCCGAGACGTGCCAAAGGACTAATGCATGCCAACCTGACTAAAGCAGAAATGATTGCAGTCTTAGTCACAGCTGCATCACAGACCAGCAACCAGGAGGCAACCAGACTGGCATTGGGGATGTACAACTCTCAGAAAATGGACAGTTCAACCTTTCCTCAGAGGACTTAAAAATCCATCTGGAGTTAAAGAGACTTGAACTGGAGGCCAAATATTTGAAAATAGCATAAGCAGAGAGACTGTGGCAGGAGAAACAAATGGAATTAGAAGCAACAGAGAGACTGAGATGTCAAGAATCAAGCTAGTTATACCAAGAGGAAGCAAAACGCATCGTGTTAGCGTGCCACCAATTGCTAAGCCTAGCCCAATGGTTTGGGTTAGCACCTGTCCTACATTGTGAGGGACAGTCCCCCTATAGGCAGGTGTGTCGAACCAAAACCATTATAAATGTGAAATGTCCTGCGATAGTAGGACAATTATGTCCCATATTTTATGCAATAGTCCCATACAATACGTATGTCCATATATAAAATAACTATATGTTACAAGAAACAGAATAAGCAAGTAAATGAAACAGAATAAACAACTACACTGCTACAACGATAAAAGCTTATATGTAGGCATAAAACTAAAGTACTATCCTTTGTAATGACCGTGGGTATGTGTTGGCCTGTAAATTCAGATGTGTGTCCCAAAAATGTCCCATCCATGTCATATGAAAAGGTGGCAGCCCTACCAGTGGTCAGAGCATTTGCCCAATATCTACCCATTCGCGGTCCAAGTCGTCCTTGTCAGGACGGCCCATAGATGAACAGGTATTACCCAGGTCTACCTACCATGTCATGAAAGATAGTATTTGCGTGTACCTATGTGCGTGAAGTACAGCCTGTGGATGATCAGAAATGCTAGTGTAGACCTCACAACCATATTGGTCCCAGAGATATGTAGTGTACGCAATGTGTTGTGTTGACTGTGCCATGGGCCATCAACTAGAGAAGGGATGAATGGTGTCTGTGGAATATGGGGATGGGGGGTGACGGGTAATGTAATAATTTGCCAAGGGGAGACTGGGTTGGATGCACAATAGGTGAACTGGAGGTCTACGAGGGAGCAGTGGGTGAATCAGGAAGATAACCAAAGAACAAATATACACATCCGCAATACAATCCCACAAACATGTGAACATTAAAAAGTGCAATACACATGTACAGAAACGTTACCGGCACATACCCACATAATGATCTGGCCTGAACTGAGCCATCCAACCCCAACACACCTGGATACATAATTGAATACCCATCATCCCCTTCACAGCACACCCCCCCCCCCCTTCCTGAACGTCCACCAAAACCAGCCATACTCGGGCTGCTAGATAGGCGTGGCCATATCTGACAATAGTGACCCCTACCCATATCTAGTAGGCAGTCTCACCCTAGGTAGTCTCAGGATTAAAAACTATGTATCCCTTGCATGTATAACCCTACCTTAT
>NC_056729.1:578848066-578905566 GCF_019279795.1 Protopterus annectens
ATGATTAATTCACTGGACAGGCCGCTGATTCCGTACAGTCGAACGCCATGCCGTCGCCTAATGGGCAGCCATTCCTGATAATGTAGACCGATGTGATGGGCATCACAAGGTGGGAGCAGATTGTAATAGGAACACACAAATATGAATGATTCACCGGACAGACCGATGATTCCGTACAGTTGAATGCCATGCCATTGCCTAATGGGCAGCCATTCCCGATACTGTAGTCAGGAGTGGCCTTAGGTCAACTGGTGCCCTAGGCAGAGGGCACAACGGCACCCCCCACCACACCACCCAGTGCCCCCATCATGGTCTACTCCACCAAATAAATACTGGTAAAGTGCCCCCACTAAAGCGGCACCCTAGGTGGCTTCTTAGTTGGCCTATGCCTAAGGCTGGCTATGACTGTAGTCATGTAGTCCGACGTGATAGGCATCACAAGGTGGGAGCAGATTGCAAGAGGAGCACACAAATATGAATGATTCACTGGACAGGCCGCTGATTCTGTACGGTCGAATGCCATGCCGTCGCCTAATAGGCAGCCATTCCCAATACTGTATTCATGTATTCCGATGTAATAGGCATCACAAGGTGGGAGCACATTGTATGAGGTACACACAAATATGATTGTGTCACTGGACAAGGCCTCTGATTCCGTACAGTTGAACACGATGCCGTCGCCTAATGGACAGCCAATCCCGATACTGTAGTCATGTAGTCAGATGTAATAGGCATCACAAGGTAATATTGTGGTCTTCGCTCACACCCAGGGGTGTGAGTGACAGATGCAAGCACCAATGTCGGTGCATTAGCAAGTGCGGGATTGAGAGGGTGTAAGCATGTTTGGCTACCAGTATGCGAGTATTGCACTGGTTAAGCAATGTAGAGGCTAACCGAGCATAAGAGGCTGTAACTAGAGGTCAGCAGTGCCTAACACCCTGCAAACCCACGCACACCCGCTCCCAACTGTTTTAATGTGCCTTACTCCCTCCGTATCCAATGGGCTTGTTCTGCCCTGCAAGCAACTAAACATTCTTCGCAAGGTTTGGAACTAAGACCCTGCGCACACAGCTAATGTGTATTACCAATACGCCATGGCAGATATACAAACAACAGACAGTACCACAAACATATTATACAGCGCAGTCATTCAACAGTATAGGAATGTATCCCATCATGTAGATGTACATGTGAGTGTTTATGTCCAGCATTTAGGTACATACATATATATATAGAGATGTATCAGGAACATACCATGTGGCAACAAAGCATTACAAATGAATGAAACGGGAAGCACCAGTGATGCCTGTATTATGTAGTGGTGTTGCTCTATTTGATCACAAGACTCCCTCAGACAGACATGTGTCAGTCATACACGCAAATAGTTGGACATTGGCCGTATACATCACTCTGTGCATGTAATGTACATTAACACAACAGTACCTGTCCAATCATTGTGTGAACAGTACTCTTGCAATGTGCTGTGTGCAACATCATCATCATGATAAAGGTAAATGGGGTAGCCATAGAGGGACCAGTAGTGTTTTGTGTACAATGGGGTCATCCTCCTCACATGTACCTGGACCATGTATGAGTGATGTGCATACCAGGATTGTGCGCCTGAGGGACAGGGGTGAGGATAACAGTAGTATGTTATGATGCATATTACAAGGGTTTCATGTGTCCAGTCAGCACGTGTGTGTAATGGACAGCTATGTATAGGGCAGATGGTGTCCTAGGAGCCAAATGGCCTTATGTGTCCATAGGTGAGGGGTCAGATGTTGGGGAAGGAGTGTAGGTTTGGCCGTGGAGGATAGGTAGGAGCACAGAAATAACAGCATACAGGGTTGGTATATGACACATGTAGGGGGGATACACCCTGGATGGAGATGGGTCTTCGGCAGTCAAAAGCCCATGGGAACAGTGGGATGGAGGTCCCCAGCCATGGGCAACTGCCACTGCACCTACACAGCTGCAAAGGAGGCAGTGCTGGGGGCTGTTCAGGAGGGGCAGTATCACCCTGTAAATGTGACACTCTGCCATTGAAATGGCATATCTGGCTTCATAACCCCTTAGGGAGCCACCAACGCAACACATCCGGGACCACACAACAGCAAATATGTACTGGTCTGGTCAGGCCTCCAAAGGGGGACATGCTCCTTCTTCAGTGGTGGTACCACCAGAAGGTGGTGCAGAGCCAACAGAGGTTGATGTCTATGGCTGGGCCCCAGATGTGCTAGTGCCGGTGTTATAGTCAGCTGAAGTGGGACAGGAGTACCTTTTGCTAGGCTTATATAGGCCCTAGGACCAATAGCCTAGTACTTACCTATGAACCTATGAAGCAAGTCCCTAAGGGCTTGCTCATTTGGAGATATCCGACTGGTCTTGAACATAATTCCCCTTTACACTGTGAATTATTAGAAGTTTTTAATAATGTGGGTTAGGAATTTCTTACCATCTTAATCAGACACAACAAACCTCATGGATGATCTTTCTTAAGCTCTAAATAAATTTGATTGTGAACTGACTAATAATAATGAATACAAAAGTATTAAAGTGGAGCCTATGCACAATTTTCATAGCATAGAAGAACAGCTTGAAAAAATGTGCAGTACTAAAAAACAAAAGCTCAGCAGGGACAATGATGATTACAAAAAAGGAAGAACATATCCCATGCCTCCACATTCGCAAACATGGGGAAAAAGGAAGAATTTCAACAACAAAAAATCCTTTCAGCCTTTACACCAGCAAACATTTTATCCTCCTCAACAGCAGCAATTACGGTATTCTGCTGCTCAACAACAGCAAATACGGTATTCTTCTCCTGAAGAAACCATGTAACTGATGACTTGCATGAGAACTATCCAGATGATGAGGAAACAGCTTCTTCTAATGTGCAGCAATGGCAGAACCAAGACTTTCCTAACCTGAGAAGGTCTGAAAGGATTAAGCAGAAAACTAACCAGCCCCATCACAATGAGCCCAATTTTGTGGAAAGTCACCATTCAGATTTTCAAATAGTTTACCAGGGGAGCAAAGGAATACTATAAAATGGCCACAACCCCCACTGAAAAAAGCAGCACAGAGAAACAACAGGCGTTGGAATTAATTCCAGCTAGCATTTTTTGTGGAGAAAATAAAGACTTTACTTCTGAACATTTGAATGACTCTTAGGATGTATATTTCAGCAGTAATGACTCTTTGGATGGATTTTTTTTAGTACAGGTCAGTCAAACACCATATATAATTGTGTTTAAAAAAAAAACATGAATACTGAATGTGATTTTACAATATACAATTTTTCTAACAGTGACTTTAACACAGAAATGGCTGATTTACTATCTAAAGGGTTAACAATTGTTCCTGATACTAAATTGAATGTACCAAATGTTTTGATAGATTTAAAGATGTTTCTTAGGAAAGTCAACAAAGTTGTTGTTTACTAATGAATGTAACACTCAGGCTACACGTTACTCCAAGCACTGTTAACCTCCTATCACATAATATTCCAAGCACTTTTAACCCCCCATCACATCCTACTTTACAAGTTTTTGAAAAAGTATGTGAACTGGATATTAGAAATTAATCAAAGAGAAGTAAAATTCAATTTCATACTACAAGTGCAGGATATGAAATAATACAGTTTTTCAAACAACAAAAAATAAGGCTCATGAAGCCTGATAAAGAAGAAGGTTTAGTATTTATGGACATTTGTGATTACAACACCAGAATGTTTGCTATATTGAGTACAGATGCTTATCAAGAAGTTTCTCTTAATGAAATTAGTGTAGCTAAAAAGAAAATATATCATATTTTGAATTACCTTTTATAAAAGGCACAATATCAGTGGATGAGTTTAATTATCTTAATAAGGCTTTCCCTAGAATTCCTTCTCTGTTCGGTGTACCTACACAAATCTGTGGATAATCTTCCTATGCGTCCTATAGTAGACAGTAGGAATCCGATTACATCGGGATCTGCTAAATATCTGGACACCAAACTTGTGTTATTTAGAAAGGGAAGATCAAATCTGTAAAGATTCATGGCACTTTTTGAGTATTATTAACAATTTGCAATTTTTTGAGACAGACATACTAGTCACCATAAATGTCAAGGATTTGTACACTGTCATACCCCAAGGACTGGGAATTCAGTGGGTATTGCAGTTTTTGCAGAAGAAAAGTGTTTTTCACAGCAAATTATATTTATATGAAATATTATTAGACCTGGTCCTTATGAATAATTATATATATTTTGAAGGCAGGTATTTTTATAGAACACGGAGATAGCAGTGTGCTCACCATGTGGGGCTGTCTTTGCCAATATGGTGATGGCACACTGGGAGCATAATTTTGTACTAACTAGTGAATATAGCAGTAAACTATGGTTATATACAAGGTACCTGGACAACATTTGTATCACCTAGAATGAGACTGAACTGGAGATATCAGAGTTTATTGATTATATAAATAATACAACTCAATTTTTAAAGTTTAGTCAGGATGTGAGTCATGAGGAACTTTCTTATTTGGATGTTCATTTAATGAAAGACAAAATCAACAACAAATATGTTAATCAAAAACCCACATATTCTAACACATTCTTGCACTTCACCAGTGCACACCTTTATCACCAGAAGAGATCAGTGGTAAAGGGCCAACTAGTGAGAGCTGCAAAGATGGTGTCTGAGGAAACTGAATTCATTAAGGAATGTGAACTACTGTGTGATGTGTTCTCAAAGAGGTGATATCCACTGGATCTGCTGAATGAGCTTAAAATGGAAGTTATGAATAAAAGGGAGAATGTTTTTTTACCGTCCCATTTTGCTTAATAATAATAATAATAATAATAATAATAATAATAATAATAAAAGTGCATTTAATAATTCACTTAATGGTAATGAGAATACAGCGTTTTCTAGTTAAGATCATAATGTAGTGGATAATTTGGATGTAGAGAATAATTTCAACACCCAGTACAGTTTGGCCTTCATTACTATTTATTACGGCCAACATAATTTAATTAGATGGGTATTAAATACAAATTGGCAAATATTATTGAATAATAAGCAGATTAGAATGAAAGTGAGTGTTACACCTAGTATAATGTATTGAAAAGGTTCTAATTTTAAAAATATTTTTGAGAATATGAACAATAAGGTGAAAAAAAGTAATTCAAGGGCAATGTTTAGATACATACATACATACATACATACATACAAATGTTTCAAGCACGGGCATTAAAGCCGTTCTAGCTTGCCAATATGCCAAAACACTTGCTCCCATAATAAATGTCCAGGCTGTTCTTAAAAATATCTAAACTAGTACTTCTTTAATGTAATTTGGTAGTCTGTTCCAAGCATCAGCTACTCTGTCAGAGAACCAATTAGTGCACTTCTCATTCCTATAAAATCTTCTACATAGGTTGTCTGATGATTCTCTTGTACTTTTTGATAACCCCAAACATTCCCAGAGGTAGTTGTCCCTAAATGCCCTATATACCTGAATAAGATCTCCTCTTAAATATCTGTAAGAGACACTGTACAAGTTCAGATACTTTAGTCTTTCATAATAACTTAAATTTTCACATCCATGGATACCCTTAGTATATTTCCGCTGTACTCTTTCCAGTTTGTTCATGCTTGTTTTCCTATAGGGTTTCCATATTGTTATTCCATACTCAAGTTTGGGTCTAATGTAACTAACAAACAATGACTTCATTATGTTTAGATGTGGTGTTTTCCCCTATTGTACTAAAATAAAAATAGGGAATATATTCACGGTAAGGG
Organism: Protopterus annectens; assembly: GCF_019279795.1. NCBI lineage: Eukaryota > Metazoa > Chordata > Ceratodontiformes > Protopteridae > Protopterus > Protopterus annectens. Next base: position 578,853,855 of record NC_056729.1, read on the forward strand.
GGGAAGTTTTTCAGTTGAAAAATAAGTATAATTGTAGTTCAAGATTTGTGGTTTATCTGGCCACTTGCGAATTCTGTCTCTGATCCTAAGTTGGTAAGACAGAACGTAGACTCAGAGACAGAATTTATGAACACGAATATAATATTAAGAAAAGTAAGGATACTAGCTCATTGGTGAAGCATATTAGTGAATGCCCAAGTCACTCATTCAAATACATGGTGATAAATCAGATTCAGTCTGATCATAGGCCTTCATCTGGAAAGGAAAGAGTTGCTTTGGTAACTCAGATTGAATGCATGTTCATGGGCAGGGCTGAATGAACATAGTTCCATTTACTGTTTGCTTAAATCGAGGGTCGTAGAAAGATAGAACTATAAGGCTTCATTTAATTTTATTTTAACATCTTTTGTCTGTTTTGTGTGTTATTTTTTGTGCAATTTTTGTGCATTATATGTTTCATATTATTCATATATAATTTTAAGTTCTTTTTTGAGTAGTGACAACATGGTTATTGTGGAGTGTAAATTCATGTTTTATCAAAAAGTGAATTTTAATATGAAAATATACATGGTTTTATGGAAATACCTTTAGGTAAGGTCACAGTGAAATTTTAAGGAATTTTTGTATCTGCCACTTTAATATAGGATTGACTAGTTTGTAATTGGCTGATTTCACTAATTACTAGGGTGGTTTGTTTGTTATAAAAGACTGAATGACTTGAAGAACTGTTATCTGATGAAGTCCAATTGTTTTTGAACAGACAAAAGCACTAATCATTAAAGTTTCTGCTGAACTTCTATGCTCAGCTTTGGAGTTTTGTCTTTTCCAGTTTGTGTTTTATGTTTCTTGTGCACTAAAACAGCATAGACACTGGCATCAGCTGTTTTACGTGTGTATGATTTTTTTTTTCACTTTATGTGTGTCATGGAACACTTGTTCATACACTTGGGAATATGGTGACCAGCTGCCAGGGCCCAGATTAATTTTTCTGATGTCTATGGATCAGTGTTGGATATATAGACAACATAAACAGGAATACCAAAAACAGACATGAAATTTGCATTTCACTGACATATTGCGCAAGCATCTGCACATGCATGCCCTACACAAGAGCGGTTCATCAGTGAGATATTTGCTATATCATTGAAGAAGCTGAAGAAATGTCTTCATATGATATCCTTCTTTTTTAAATAATGCCTGTCTGATCAAACAAAGCCAGTCATGGAGAAATACTGCATTACTCACAAACAGGAGCAGATTACTGTATAAATAACTGCATTGGGTCTCATTTACTCGTGTTTTACTCAAGGGTCATGCACCATACTTGCATGGATTTGCATCCCAGTTCTACAGTTTAGAATTTCAATAAGCTCAGACTTTTTTAATAAATCTGTATTTAGATTTCTAACAACTACATCATAAAACATAAGCAAAAAAAGTACCTAATAAGTCAATGCATTTTTTATTATAAGTGAACATATGGTCAATTTCAAAGAGGACTTTATTATGGTATGGCTCAAACCTATAAACTTTTAATGCTCAGTTAGGCACCTGATGCAAGAGAACACGTCAACATCTGCTGCTTTGCCTGATTCTGTCACTTTAGTTCACCATTAAATGCTAATTATCTCAAGAAAGTAAATATAAACAATCAGTTTACCAAGATCTCATATTTTCGATCTGCAGAAAGAAAGGTAATTCCTGCATAAGAAATCTGGCCAAAGCCAAACAAAAGAGGACAAATGTTCAAAATCAGAGATAAATTTTAAATATTGCTCTTATAAATTTAGGAAGTTGTTAGAATCACATGTTTTCTTGTAGCAAGCATTTGCTGAAGAATATAACTCTGAAAATCAATTATATGTCATTATTTAGTGTCTTCAATCCTCAATGACTTGCCAGAAAACCATAAATGTTATGAGGAACAGAGCAAAAATATGGACATTCTGTGGACATCTGTACAATGGGCAGTTGTAAGGTATGTCCCTCTTTACACAGGACATTTCCTATTTGGGCACTTGCATTCTGAAAAGAAAAACAGAAAAAATGTCAAATGTTCTGAGATATTAGGACAATTTTTTTTCCTAATGTTCCTCTTACAGTTTTGTTATATCTGGAACACCATAATGTTATGTGAAACAATTCAGATTCTACACGAGAAAGCTGTTGATACCTCAAACAATTTAAACTGAGTACACTAGCTCCAGATGGAATTCCTAGTGATTTCCTAAAATAGCAGCCAGCTAAATTTCCTTTCCAGTATCCATTCTAATAAATAGATCTGTTCAGGAATCACATGTCCCAGCCTTATTGAAAAAATCTCACATCATTGCACTTCACGACAGAAGGAAACTCCAGAGAGCTAGCCAACTTTAGAACCATTGCCATTCTCTATCCTCAATCAAAAAAATCATTGAAAAATGGATTCATAATCAACTAATGAGTCATTTACAAACAACCTCCTTACCCCCACTCTACATGGTTTTAGACCAGGGAATAGCTCTAGCAGAACTTTCCTAAACCTGACCAACACTATTAACCTAGCCAAAGACAAAGGCTAATGGGTTTCTGCCATTTTTCAGGATCTGTCCAAGGTCTTTGGTACTCTTCCTATAGCTTACTTCCAAACCAACGGTCTTTATTTGGCCTATCCAACACCTCCACCGACTGCTTCCCAGCTACCCTCCTGACAGATTCCAGTCTGCTAAATTTATTAATTCCTACTCATCCTTCCTACCTGTCAAAATGGGTATTTCCAAAGGTTCCTTACTGGGGCCATTGCTTTTCAGCATATGTACTAATAACCTACACTACACCAAATGTGAAGCATTCCTCACATAATATGCAAATAACTCCACATTAATCTGTTCTGTAAGTAACCTACTTACTCTAGAACACATCACCCAAGACTTGTTTTCATCAGTTGACAGCTGGGTCAATAAATCTCAGCTTCACCTTAATCCAAAAAAAAAAAAAACAAAGCTGCTATTATTTCTTCCCAAACCCCGTACACACCTCAACAAAATATCTCATTAACAGCCTCTAATAACACACCTATAGAATTCATCCCCCATACCGTGATACTAGGCATGACAATTGATGATAACCTAAAATTTGACTTTCATGTAAAACAGGTAATCAAAAAACTCACCAAACGTTAGGGACACTCTATAGAAAAAAAAAGATACTTAACTGGTTCATCCAGGAGACTCTTGGCCTCTACACTCTTGCTCACCTCTTTACTATATGGCTCCAAAGTACTGCTTAACCTTCAAGCTTCCATTCAAAGTAAACTAAACAAGTGCTACAATAAAACAGCAACATCTGCCACTAACCCCTCAAAGATACTCCACCACTGCTTAGCCTTAAACAGCTTGAGTGCCTTAAATTACCCAAGCAACTCACTTAAACACAGCTACACCTACCCACAAACTAATATGCAAATAAGAACAAAGCAAAGCCATACTAGACTTATACGATACATAAACCATGCTAGACCACTTCGATCTGAAAACAAAATGCTCCTTGCCACATACAAACCACACCTGTCAAAATGAACCTCTCTCTTTTCCAGCTATGTATCCCTCCTGGAACTCAATCCTCTTATCTCTTAAACATGCTAGCAACCTTTCCAATTTTAATATCAATCTAAAAAAATCTTTCTGGTACCTGGACCTGCACAACCTTCAAAACAGATGCATGGCTTTATTATATCTGTTAAGTTGTCATTCTGACAAACAAATGTGTTGTTTTCATATTTGTTCTTGAACATAATGACTTTATTATGTCTGCCTAGTTTTTCATTCTGTTAACTGTATGTATCTGGAGCTTTTCTCTTCAGACCTCTGCTGAAAATGGGTACCTCATGACCTAGACTGACTTTCCTGGTAAACAAATGCCAAATAAATGACCATCTGCATACTAAAACTATTGCTTTCTCACTCAGAATTTACTAACACCTCCATATCTTAGTGTGTAGTAATGACCTAACATGAAAAGAAGCTCTCACTTTAATGATACCAAACTATTAATGTATGCTCATTGTGACAAAGGAAGATACTGCCAGCCCAGCTATCTGGAATTTTATAAATAATGATATGTAATTTGTGAATATCAACATGATTCATATAAGATGCTTATGTTACAAATGTATTAGAACTGTATGTCATGTGTATATCAAACTGCTGATGAAGTGTGTGTTGAAAAGGTTTTTGTGAAATGATTGAAATGTAACCACAGTGTACCCTGCTGGAAAGAACAGAAATGTACATTCACTACTGTAACAATTTAAATGTATATTTTAACAGTGAAAACTGGAATACAGGAGGTTAACATCAGAAAAATAGCTGAAATTAAATTACTTTATGGCTACATAATAAAAGATGATATATTTCAGTTTTAATGCAGCAAGGAGATACAATCCCCGGGATTCATGAACGTTGCGCCAGGCGGACGCATAGCGTAGGCATTACAATGCCAAATATGGCCGCCGAGCGATTCAGGTACGATCCAATCCCACATGCACTACTGGCGTGCGCCAGATCAGCGCCGCCTGCGGCGTAGGTATGCTAAACACCCCATGTGCAGTGTTGCACCATGCAAATGAAGGCATATAGCGATCCACGAAGTGGCGCAGGCGTAGCATAAGGCACGGCAATGTAAACCAAAAAAAATGGTTTATATTTACCCAAACATAACATAGGAGTAACGGAAGGCTGTCAACGTCAGGTATCACACTGTTGCCATATGCCAATGGCGAAAGACACAGAGAATGTCAAAAGAAAACATGCACAACATGTAAATAATAACATAAATGGTATGTCCACAGAAACTCACAGCAGAACCCCAGGACATGTCTGCGGAAGGTGCTAAACAATGAAATAATATGACAATGTCATAAAACAGCAGTGTAATACACATCAGCTTCACAGCCACAATACACCATGGTATGCATGGAAAGCCACATCCACGGTGCAAGGGTTGCCAAGGAGTCGGCAGTGTTCAGCGGTAACTATGAATTAGTAGTCAATGCCATGCAAATGAGGCAGATAATACTGAATCATAAAATCCCCGCCGGCGTAAGGCTGTACCAAACGGCGCAGCGGTAATACACCGAGGAGTGGCTCAGAGGGAATACATGTCACCTGCAGAGGGGTGTGCCACTGTAGGAGGAAGCACATTGGAGCCCAGCAAACCTGGGCTGTACATTGCACATCACAGCTGCAGGACCGGCGTGTGTGGAAATAGTTGAGCTGAGAGCACACAATGCGCGCAGAGGTGCATGTGCACGAGGATGACTACGTTCCCTTAACCCAGTCATGTGATGCTCGCCCCGCAAACAACATCGGATACAGGAAGGTGATGTGGAGAATATGAGAAAATGCGGAAGCAGTGTAATTGGAGTAGTAATGAGCAATCAACAGTAATCAACCCACGAAGGCCAATCGGTGGCAGCTGACAACTCTGTATGCAGAAACCTGCAAAACGGGATAGGGGAGGCATATGAATGCAAAGAAAGTAGGGGAGGTAGCAGATTGCAAAGAGTGAAGACCTGACACAGCAGAGCCAAGTAGACAGGCAGCATAACGGCGGCACACAAAACGCACGATATGCCATGTCCCAGAAACTACACATGACAGGGCTCTGCAGGATGCAAGCCAGGAAATAGTAGGCACAACGTGCAGAAACAGTAAGGTAAGGTCGAAAGCTAATCCAATGCAGGCAAGAGTAATGCAACACCAAAGGCAACAGCGTTGCAGTGCCAATGGTAAAACACAGAAGATAATCCCCAGATACGGCCGCACAGACATACCCTATCACATCATCCGGTGTACAGCACAACAGTATAAAGTGTGAATGCACACAACACACAGCCGTGTTTTCCCAAACGCCGCACTATAGGTGTAAACACATGGGGAACTTTTAAAATGTACATGTTGGGTGCCGCCGTGGCCGTGATCCATCAGCATGTGTTAGAGACAGGCGGAGTTGTGGAGGAGGGTGCCGACAACTACCGTAGGCCTCAGAGGAGAAGGAGAGTGTTCAGACCAAGGGTAACCTACCAGGGCTACAAGACCTGGAGATAGTAGAGCGTTACAGGGTGGATAGGGACACTTTACAGCAAATAGTGGAGCTGTGCCGGCCATGCCTGAGAACAAGAAACAACAGAGGGGAGCCCATCCCAGTGGACACAAAGGTATGTGTAAGCTTGCGAATACTGGCCACAGGTACCTTTCAAAGGCCAACTGGGGATATAATGGGCATCTCACAGGCATCAGCATCCAGGGTACTACACCAGTTTCTGGATGCCATGTTACCACATGCCAATGAGCATATATACTTCCCCAGATCTCAGGAGGAGTTGGCTAGCAATATGCGCCACTTCCACCGTGTGGCACAATACCGGAGGTACTGGGTGCGATAGACTGTACTCACATACAAATCAAGTCACCACCTGGGGAGCAGGGTAGACGCTACATAAACCGCAAGGGATTCCCTCCATCAATTGCCAGGTCATGTGCAATGCGCGGGGCATTATCATGGATGTGTGTGCTGGCAGCCCTGGAAGCTACCACGACTCCCATATCTGGCATGCCTCACAGCTGTACCAGGTATTCGCCAGGGTAGACATCCCACAAGGCCACCTTGTGGGGGATGATGGCTATGCACTGGAGCCGTGGATGATGACTCACATCAGAAATGCACACACACACATGCAAGAACGCCATAATGAGGCACACGCACAAACCAGAATAATCATAGAGCGTGTGTTTGGGATGCTGAAATCACGGTTCCGGTGCTTGGATACATCCGGTGGAGCCCTGCAGTACTCTCCAGGCACATGTGCCCACATATTCATAGTATGTGCCATGCTACATAATATGATCCTGCGGAAGCAGCTGCTGCAGGGACATAATGGTGAAGGGCCACAAAGCCCACCACAACTGCCAAGGCCAGTCCAGGCACAGAGGGTTCAGGACCATGAACACACTGTGCCAGCCCCAGTAGGCAGACGGAGGCATACCCAATATGCCTATGCCCTGGCAAAGAGGGAACGATAGCACATACTCTGACAGCGTAGGCCCCATGGACTGACACCTCCTACCTGCACACACAGTGAAATGGACGGCACACAAACATGGCCACCCGTAAAGTGTACGTATGGGTGGCCCCATGTGTGACTCCAACATAGGCAGCACCCAAACACTGCACACCCAACAGCCAGCGGGCATGGAATGCCAACACCTGAACCGTGCGGGTCCTACAGCAGACGGCGTTGCTGTATGCTGCCACGTTCGCCGCAAGGTGTATACATATAGACATGTAGATATGTGCATATACAGATATGGAGATAGATATAATTACACACATAGAAATATATGTACACATATACATATAAGTACAACAGGTAAGACAGGGAATCAGAGGGATGTAAGGTGACAGAGAAGTAACACGCGATATCTGTACATAGTAAACATAGTGAAAGACAACCTGAGCATCTGGGAGGTTTAACAGAAGAGGAAACCGCCACCCATGGAAAGGTCAACATACCGAAATGCATAACCGCGAGTCGGGATGATCGCCAGGCCACAGTACAGTAAGAGTACATGTGCGGGTAATACTATGATGATATGAGAGGGGAGGTAGACACTGCCACCGGTGATGTGGGCCATGCAGGTACTGTGTGCAACCGTCCCTGTGACTGCCGCAGTATGTGTATGTGTGCGGTGAGGGTGCCGTGTGTTTCGCTGTGCGAGTGTAATGTGTGTGCCACTGTAAAATGTGTATGTTGGTGCCATGTGAGAGGCGGAGTGGAATAACATGTGTAGGCATACAGTATAGTAACCTCAGGCGTATGTACACCAGTACTCCCAAAGTAGTACTGAGAGCCCCTCCCTGGCTAGGTGTGTGGCGGCGATAACGATGCAAAGTGAAAATGTCCCAGAATGTACCACAGGAATATACCCACATGAAATGGAAAGGGCGTATGTACAAATCATGACCGTATGTATGACACCGATATGCTAATTGCAAAGCGATACGTCAGCAAAGTTACACAGCAATAGGTATGTACCGGAAATACGCATGTGCTACCCGGTACTGATCGTGGCCGCGTATCAGCCCGTAAACACCGCTGTGTGTTCTACAAGTGTCAAACAAGCAATCGCCACCTGAATAGGTGGCAACCACTAACAAACAGGCCATCCCAAGTACAGGACCACAATGACTGTAAATATCCGGGACAGAATGACAAGGGATAGTCGTCGCATTACAAACAACCGCAGATATACCACTGATGTGATGGAGGAATACATGCAGGAAGCACACGCAGGCGATACCAACACCACATGACAACAACACAACCTACACTCCCAGAACAACAGACAAGTAACTGTCAACTCCCCAGGCAGGGATGGAGCACACAGACAAGCATACCGTGTATGTAGAGATGCAAGGCCCACAACCCGTATCCGTCACCTACAACCTCCGATATTCCCCATCGCACATATCAAAGGGATACAAGCCGTAATAGCAGCACAAACATACAGGCAGTCAATGACAGCTGCATAACCGCAACATCTCGCGTGGGAAACACTATCAACAGCGGATGCATACTTGCATCCGTTGTTTAAAGGAATACAACAGCTATGTTACACATCCGAATGCAAAACGCCATCAACAGATGCCCGTCAGGACAGGGACACCCACATGTCGAACATAATACCATACCCAACACACACAATCCATGGCTAACACCACTGCGAAATGTACCTGACGCCACACATAGCGGCTGCAGTTACACATAACATAACACAATACAGACCATCTCCACGAAGGTAGGGCAAATAGCCAACGCCCAGGTGAGGAATGCAACCATACCCTAGTTATGACGCGTAATGTACGAATGGAGTAGATGCACAGGTGATATGCGCACAAGTACACACTGAGGAACAGCTATTGGTGTGATGAACCCACATGTTGCAGGTAACGACGGATATAAGGATGACTCCCAGGATATTCAAACCGTATGCTCATACCGAACTACTACTCCAAAACGGATAGAGTGAGAAAACGGAATAGCGATACACGCAACAAAAAACGGAAGGAAACACAGACAAGGTATGTAGAACCCACGATATGTACGGGTGTGTAACGCATGATGTGTATGACGAAGCTGTACTGTATGTGAATGGTGTTTGTAAGTAAGGATACTTGTCCATAATGCAGAGAGTGGTGAAAGGTGGTTATGTAGTGCTATCCTGCTGAGCATACCAACAACTGTGGACACCGTGTGCACAGCAGTGGGACATCATGTACACAGCCGGGATAACACAAGGGCTGCCACAGGGGGGCATAACAGAGAACAATGCCACACCACACGCCGATGCTGGCAGTGGATGTCCAACAAGGAAGTGCCATAGCAGGGGATAGGACATGTATGTATACTGTCACAGCACACATGTGTATGGGCATATACCATCTATGTCATACGTAATGTGCACACGGCGTGCGTATGCCTTGCAGTAGGGGATACTATGTCAACTATGTGTAATGTAAAGCTGTCATGGTGGATATGACAGACATCATACACAGTATCACAGGCATATCATGCATAATGGAGTTATGGCCTATTGGTATGTACAATAACAGGATATGTATGGCCTGTACATATGGGACAGAGTAGTAGCATAATAGCCATCCGAAATGGAAGGAACACCAAGTAACCATGGCCAAATGATCTGTAGCAGGTGCAATGTGGGCAACAATGAAGTCCGGCAGGTCCATGTGTAAACACATGTGCAGTGTACACAGTAGTGTCAACTCCCCATGGTAGTGTCCAGTGAACAGCAGAGGTGGGTGTCAACTGCATGTCTACACAGTACTGCTGCTGTGGTGGTACCATGACTATGTGTCACTCAAACAGCAAGGGAGCTATCACATGAACAGTGCCACTGTGTGTCCCTGTGGGATGTGCACAGGACCTATGTTCCACAGCATGGTGTGTGTTGTGTCTGCGGAAGTAACACAGAAGCCCAGCCCATGCAATGTGTCATGTGTGCACATATCCATGAGTGGTCCGTTCACACTGCCCACTGCAATTGCCATGTATGAGTACTACATGCATCAGTAATGCGGAGGACATGGTCCATGTCAGAGCAGAAGACACCACTGTGTATGTGGTATGCAGATGTGTACAGATGTGTTTTCCGTCTGTCAGCCGCATATGTAAACTGTCTGAGCCTGGTACACATCATGGCATGACAATGCTGTGCCATGTAAAGTCGTAGCCGTTGTGGAAGGTACACCACGAATGTGGTATTGTAACCCTGCCATGTGTAGATGTGTGTATGCCACAGGTACAATGGCTACCTATGTACCAGCATCACACACAGTACAGATAGGTGTGGCCCTGCAGATGTGTACCCATGCCACAGTGGAATATGGTAACCACAGCACCATGTGGGGCATTTGTGTGTACAGCAACCATGTACAATTTGATATGCATGTATGGGGACAGTATCCATGTGATACTCAGTGGATGAATGTTGCTATGCAAAGGTGATGTGCATGCACCATGTGTCATGCATCCTGATGCCATGACACCCACATGATGTATCTGCCACACCGACACCCATACGGTTGTTATCAGTATGAGCTGGTGGAGCTATAATGGTGCCAGGTATGTAGATGTGGGATATCTAGGCATGGACAGTACTCTGTGACAGCATGTTGTGTATGTAAGCAAATAGTGAACATGAGGGGCCCCATGACTGAGGACTGTGTAATGCCACATGTACCTGACATGTAGTAGGTAGCATGATATGCTTGCACCACTGTGTGTCCTGTCCAGGAGTCATATAGCCTAACATCCTGAGACACAGGGTATGATGTGCTGGTGGATGTGTACATTGCCAATACCAGAACGTGGAATGGTGCTGAAGGGCAATGTGAGGACAATGTCTGATCTGTTGCCCTCTGTACCACACCAACCACCCATGCAATGGTATGACAGGTGGCCAGCATGTGTATGTGGCGTGCTGTGGCACACAGAAGCCCAACAAGGGTGCCAGTAAAGGCATGGAGGTCATCAATGAGTGCGTGAAGCACGTTTGTGAGGATGTGCCCCAGTGCCATACAGAATGGTCCAGTCATGGGTGTACGAATGCAGTCCCACACGTGCAATGCAGTGCCACCCATGTGTAGTGCGATAGATGCGGCAGTGTGACGGTCAAGGTACACAATGTCCGACAACAGGCTAGCAGTGAATTCAGTGGGCTGGTGTGGAGACACATACCAAACAGGTTGGCGGGACATAACAGCTAGGGAGATCGGAAGGTGACATTGGGACAGTGTCTTAGGACATAACGTGTGCATGGCAGTACCATGTATGTGTCCACAGGGACACTACGATGTCCATGTATGGATTGCAACCCTGTAGTGAGTGAGAGTGTGTATTGTTGGTAGGTACACCATTGCCTGGCATGTTGCCAACATTATCTCAGTCTGCAATGCCTGGGTGACTGTTGTACGCGACATCGAATGTGGATGTAGCCAAACAACACAGACATACCACCACACTGCCTGAGGACCCACACTGCAATGTGCGGCAGTCATGTGTAGGTAGCTAGCCTTGGAGCATGTGATGGACCACGAGGACCCACCATGGCTGTCAAGTGATGCACCCCACACATGTGAATATACACCACCGTGCAACAGCCTGTTGAGCATAGTCAACGGGCGGTTTCCTCTTCTGTTAAACCTCCCAGATGCTCAGGTTGTCTTTCACTATGTTTACTATGTACAGATATCGCGTGTTACTTCTCTGTCACCTTACATCCCTCTCTGATTCCCTGTCTTACCTGTTGTTGTTGTTGTATATGTATGTGTATATGTATGTGTGTGTAATTATATCCACATGTGCCCATACAGCAGATGTGCATGGAACATGACCACCACCGTGGCGTCTGTGAAAAGGCCAGTACCGCCATGTCTCTGTGTGGAATAGCATGGTCCCTACCATTGCGTACATGCTACAGAAGTGCACTGTGATATGTGTCAGCATAGTTATGTACACTGTCCATCTGCCGGGGTGCCATGCCATTAACAACCCCTGTCAGCAGACATCAGTAGTACTGGCTGTAGAACACATGTACCATGTATGCTGCGATGGGTGTGTGTCCAGGGTGTGGCTAGCAGGGCCGTGAAGCATATATGTTCATCTACCAAAGGCGAGATAACCCCAGGTTTAACACACCAGACACTTGGAGGTATCATGCATGCTGAAGGTAGTGTAGGTATGGTATGTGTTGTGTAATGTGTCACCCAGCTAGGTGGAGTGCATGCCTCAAGCATGTGTGGGTACATGGGTGTCCATTCTAGGGAAGTGTGGGTTGCTGTCAGCACATGGCAGTAGCAGCTGTCTGAGGCCCAATGTACAGTATGACAACACAGACAGCATGTAACCTGTGGTGTACAGTGTAAGCTCTGTTGCGTGTTACAATGTGTCTAGCGGTCACAAACATGGGTATCTGAACATGGAGCACCTACGATGCATTGTGTTCAGCAAATATCCAGTATGTGTGCAAAACATTGTGTGATGTGGGATCCCTCACCTGTGTGTGTTGCAGTCCAGGTATGTGCCTGGGAGGTATGATCCGTGTACAATCTGTACTTGCAGGTGTGCTGTGCAGAGCATGGAGGCAGGTCCCAGGCACTGCAGATAAATGTGAGTCGTGCACTAGTGTGTGTGCCTTGCTTGTGTGCAGCACAGTGGAAGGTGCAAGCATTGTCCCACATGACCCCATGCCGTGCCTGCCTGTTACAGCCCTGCTGGAGACAGTCATGTGACACCGCCACAGAGGCAGTATAGCATGTGAAGATGTACATGTGTGCTCCACACCCCAGGCAGATGTCCGCAGGTCATGTGTGCCACAGCAGTGTGGTCGACCAGGACTGTCATAGTGGTCAGATACCACATGCCTGTATAAGTACAGTATGAGCATAGTCAACAGTTGCAGTGACAGAGTAGGTCAATGTACAGTGTCCCTGTGTTCAGACCACTGCCTACTGTACACTTGGCTAGACACACACCCAGAGGGTGAATATACCGGTGAGCCATCACATGTCCCAGTACACATAGCCTGTATAATGCCATCACAGGGCGGTCACAATAACATGTTGTATGACAGACATGTTGTACCAGGTGATGTGTCATGTGTGCATATGTTGAGTTGCACAGCCGTTCACACGTCCGCAACATATCAGTGCATGATGCCTAGTGTAACATGATGTGTGGAACTGCACTGTGATCCACAACAGGGTCATCTGAGACAGGTGTGTTGTGAATGGTGTAACCCATGGTTCCACGGGATATACACTGGTGCTGTTGGCTGCCATGCTGGGGGCCACCAGTGGTGCCTGCAGTGGTCATACAGACATACTGCACACATTGTTCTGGCAGGAATGTCCATTGTTGTGGATGATGTGTTACTACGTGAAGGTAGGTGTGTGTTGTGAATGTTACCCATCCAGATGTGACCATCAGGCGCAGTCATGGTTGTCGACAGCATCACACCCATCCACAGCTGTCAGAACCCTGTCCCCAGAATGGGTGTCAGCCGCCCTCGTACTGTGTGACCTATGTGCAGATGGCGGAACACCTCCTACTGGCTGGCTAACAGTGTCATCTAGGAAGGCTATGTGATGGCTGGAATACGCCGTTATAATGTATAATGCTGGTATCCCAATGAAGTACATGGAATCACACACAGTACGCCATGGCTGGCATGTAAACCATGTACAACAATGACTGTGTGACAGACACAAACAATGCGGAGCCATGTTGAACATGCACCCATGAGAACACCAAATGAGGTATGTTGCACATATCGATGTACAACTGTCAGCTATGGCCATAGCATGGATGCAGACGCATATCCCCACAGGCAGTACCACGCCATGTAGGTAGGGGGCATTGCGACTACATGTGACAGTTGCTGTACCGCCACATGTCCTGTATATCCGTCATGTAGGGGTAGCAGTGGTGCGTGACTGTTGGACATGCCTGTACATATGACCATGTCCCACAGGATATGTGTTACGTGTGTACAACACGTGTTGTACCGTCATCAAGCTGTGAAGTGTATGGCTGCCAGTGTACCTGTGTGACATGTTCTGCAATGGGTGCAAAGGTACGCAGTAGTGCATTGCATGCCCACATGCCCCACACAGGTGCATAGCCTGAACATACAATACAAAGAGGGTGTTGGATCATAGCAACCCACAAGAGGAGATGGGTACGGGTGGCAACCCACTACCACCTGTTCGGGTAAGGTGTGCATGTCCATGACACATTAGCAGCCGAGAAGCTAGCAGTACAGCAGTACAGGGTGGCATGCATATATGTTCACTAATACCCTGTGTGTCCCACCACTGGCCTGTGGACAGACAGACACCAACACAATGTGCAGCATTGACATGTGCACAGCACATCACCGCTGGCTACTGTAGAACAGGCTTACTGTGTAGACATGTGCACAGAAGGTCTGCGCCAGCCACACTCAAACACGTTATGTGTTGAACCCCACCATTATTGTAGCCCATGCCACAGACAGATGTTCACGCATCTGTGTATGTACATCTGGGAATGTCCCTGGCCTAGCAGTATAGCTGTGTCAGTGTTGCGAACAACATACTGAATGGGCTGTGTGTGTGAGGTGTCGTCATACGTGTATGGTCCGATGGATGATACCATCAGTGCCCCTGCTATGTGAACATCCCTGTCCCCATACATGGATACCTATGCTGTGCCCAACACCACTCCCTGTGGGAGGGATGGCGCTGTGTGGTGCACCAGCTGACATGGGGTGGCAGCAGGCACTGGATGTAGACATATGTGGTACCCATGTCAGGCCAGGCAACCATCCATGTGCACGGGATAGCAGTGTGTGGGCACATACAGCACTGTGTTGAACAATATCGCAGCACATAGCACCTGTCAGGGTAATGTGTATGCATGGATGTGCGATACCTGCATGCACCATACACAGCCCACCAAGCAGCGTGCAGCCTACCTTGCAGAAGGCCATTGTCCACACCATGATGATAGACATGTGTAATGTCCATATACACATAGCAATGACATATGGAATGGACAGCCACCCTGCCAATATCAGTACCCCCCAGGTGGGACACATCCCTGTGCCATGTATGTGACATACCCTGCCATACCATGCAGCCCTGCCCAGCAAGGCTGCATGTGCTATCACAGTCCTACATGGTGCGATGGACAAATGGCACTTGCACTATCAACCGTCCACAGCAGTAATGTGGCACTGATGCACCCTGTGGTGTCACAGGTGCTGTGTGTTGGTGTGAACAACATGCGTGCGCACATGCTATGCATGACCTTTCCTGCTAATGTCACATGGTTACACAATGTCCCATGTGTATCACATGTGCAATACAGGTGAGCCGTGGCAGGTTGTCCAACACCCGTACAGTGCTGTGTAGATGTACATGGCACAACACATGCATGTACAGGTGTCCATGTGTATGTGTGCAGTGCCACCGCTGACATTCATAATGGCTGCGTACGTGATGCCTAGTGACATATACACAGCATCCAGGTGAACAGTAGAACTGTGTGCACATTGGGACACGTGCCAACTGGTATGAACACAGGTGCAGGCAGGTACACATGTCCACAGCAGGCTACCATCAACATGGTGTGTGTACAGTGTGATGAGTTGACACACAGATATGATATGATACCCACTGCTTAATGGTGTGATGGCAACACGTCAGCTGTGTCACTGCCATGATGCATCGCAGAGATTACTGTGCAGATGTTGTACATGTCATAGCAATGTATGTCCAGCAGTATGCCAGTACATCAGTGTAAATGTGACCTGTCACCATCATTATGTCTTACAGATAATGCCACGTTCCCGGCTGCCAGCCTTCAGCCGCCAGGAGGATGACGTGATTATACCATTGCTCCACGACAACTACGAGCTACTATTCAGCCATGTGCCACAACAAGCACAGCAGCGGGATGACGTGTGGCAGGATATGCGCAGGAGGGTGAACAACGTGGGTGGCAACAACCGCACCTACCAGCAGATCCGCCGACACTGCACAGACCTAATATGGCACGCGAAACAGCGTGCCGCCGCAATCGCCAGAGAACAAGGTGGGACAGGTGGTGGGCCACCAACTCAGCACCCACTCACACACGGAGGAGCTCCTGGCCAGTCTGGGGACACCCAGGGAACATCATGCAGAAACACTCGCTGCCATCGTGGAGGTGGGTGTCTCCCAACCAACGAGCCTGGAGCTGCCTGGTAAGTCAGTCTTGCATGTGTGTATGATAACTGACGTAGGTGTGGGTGTCACAGTACACCACATAATGTACCAACACATGCCAGGTATATGGCCACACAAGCTGCATACTACAGTATGCTACGTTGTGTTTGCAGACATGTGCATAACACATGCTACCACACAGGTACATGATGTGACATGCACAGTGCTTACTGTGGCTACAGTAATGGATAATGTGTATACTGTTGTGTCGCCCCTATACAGGTACCTATGGCGTGTCGCAGGTGAGACTGTTGCTAGTAATAGGCATGTTACAGTGTATAGATATTCCCCATGTGGCCAGGTATGACATGCACACCTGGGTCTGCTCCAGTCATGGTATACAGGTTGCACCACCCGACACACACGCCACCCATGTACAGTAGATACAACCGTTAGTATACACCGGCATGACACCACATAACCCATCGGTGTGATATGTGCAGTCAGCTATGCATACAATGGTGGAGGTGTTCTACAATGGCTGCATGTGTAGTATGCATCGGAATGCCATTTGCGGTATGCACACAGTACCACATAGTGAGCTGTGATCTGGCCAGCACACAGGTGTTACCAATGTGACCTATGCCCCTGCATTGTGTGCACACGTTGTGACATGGCACATGACATGTCCCATGCACGTGGTGTTCTGTCTGCAACATTGTCACACCATGACATGACCTACACGACATAGCAGACATCCACAATGTCTGCATAGCCTTCGGGATTGTGACACCTCAGACTAGTATGGGTGTATGTCACATGGGCCACCACAGGGATGTGTACACGATGCCCATCACACACAATTGTCCATGACCCAGTCAAACATGGCCATGGGTGATACCCACAGGCATGTTGCCACACAGTACATCTGCAGTGGGTAGTCACCGTTGCACTTTGTCCACACATAGTGCGATCATAGCTGTAGTGGACCCCTTGTACATCTGATGTGGTACACCAGACAAGCAATGCCTGTCTGCAGCCACTGGAGGTGCCACCAATGTCTACCATATACGTGCTGTGGAACAGCATGACTGTGTTGCAGACATGGCAATGCAATGCGTCCATGTTACGCATCGCACAGAAACATACCTGTGTCTTGCTGCCATGCAGTGGCACAGTGCCTGTACTCCCCACTGTATAGCTATGTACACAGCTCACACCAACCACACCTGCACAGACATCCTTGTTACACATGCATTCTATCTGTAGCCTGTACACATAACACTGCACTGTGACGTCCAGTTTGATGTGGTGCATGTGGTGGGACACCATTGTCACATGTCCACATGTTATCGCACATGTTGGCGGAGTACATGACAAAGTGATGCCAGCCATGTGTACTGTTAACTCGCCTATGGCCACACGGTGTATCACGGTGATGCATGCAAACTACCATGAATGTGTGTACTGCATGCCTACTGAAATGACACCTGCTTGATGTAGTGTGCACCCCAGGGCAGTATGCATACTACCACTATTAATGTCTGGCCTGCATTCACTGAGCTGTGGTGTGGGAATGCTGCATGCCATCTGCAATATCACATGCATGATGTGTCTGCATGTGTGTGTGTCTGCGTGTGTGTGTCAGCGTGTGTGTGTCTCCGCATGTGTGTGTCTGCGTGCGTGTGTGTGTGTGTGTGTGTGTGTGTGTGTGTGTGTGTGTGTGTGTGTGTGTGTGTGTGTGTGTGTGTGTGTCTGCGTGTGTGTCTGCGTGTGTGTAATGTATCTTACAGTATGTCTTTGTATTCACAGGTGGTGTAGGTGCGTTCCCCTCCTGCGGTCCATCTGATGCTAGTGTCCCCACAGATACTAGCGGTGATGACCATATGCATGAGGCACAGGCAGGGTTGTCACGGGCAGAAGCTGTGCCATTGATTAACATCCCACCTATGTCCCCTTCATCTCCGCACACGGTTCAGATGCCGACACATACCACATCACCGTTGCCCATAGAGGAAGGACAGTCAGCATCTGTTGGCATTGAGCAGGAATGTGTGGTGGCTACAGAAGGTGCGGGTACACACCATGTTGCCAGTGTAATGACTGGTGATGTGCCACACAGGCATGTGGCTGGTGCTGCTCGTAGGAGGAGCTCTGGTAGACATGCACCTGCCGTACAGGGTGCAGCAGCTGGTATCACCAGACGCATGTTCCAGACTGTAATGGCGGCACAGGCACGTGCTGAATGGCAGAACCAAGAAGGGCAGAGGCTGCAGAGGGCCGCAATCCGTTCCCTAAATGAGAACATCCAGTCATTGGCGAATGCTCAACAGCAGCTTGCCGATGTTCTGGATAGGCGATTAGGTGAGATGGTTGGAATCCTCGACCGAGGCATGTCAATCCGCGAGCGTGAGCTGTCTGTGCTGGAACACCTGGTAGGGGTGAGGCGTAGGACACGTGGCCATAGGCCAGCAACACCACCTAGTGCAGGTCGACGTGTGCGTGCCACCTCTCATGCCCACTCACACAGTGCTGGTAGCAGCAGCAGTGCAGCTGGTGCTACACCAACCACACCAGGACACAGCAGGCCACGTGGACGTGGCCCTGGCGGTCCCAGCGTGGACACGGTTCCAGCGGACATGTGTCATCGGAGAGTGGCCACTCCATACCTCCACCCGGTAGTGCCCGTGCGACCCCAGGCAGGCACGGGTCACGTGGCAGGCGGACACAGTGAGCCATACAACCTGCACTGTACAGTCTGGGGCTGCCAAGTATACCCGTGTAGGCATCACAGATGGCTGAACTGTGTACACACATACCCACACACAGCAGACACAACTGTAGGGCTCCACCACATCCACATGCATTCTGCACAGTCATGCCCAGTAAATGCACCGGCCCTTACACACACACATGATGTCATCCATTGGTACAGCCTATGCCCCTGGCACACATATCACCCTGTGCATATGATGAAGCCTCTGCCGCAGCACTGTCATCCACACCATCGGTGCACGGTTATGCAAACATATTCTGATGCACAGGGTGGACAAGATAGTGAGAGGTGTATGTGATACCTGTGTCCGCATAGTGCGTGATGTGTATGTTGCAGTGGTTGTGTATGACAGGTGACAGGTGCGTATGTGATGTGGGTTGTGTACTGACATCATGCAGCAGACATACCATGTAGTGCAGGTGCAGCATACATTGAGCTGTGTACACGGTATGTGTGACGGTTACATGTGTAGCACCATGTTGGTTCTGTTAACCTGTATGCCAAATATGGTGTACTTGCATGTGCCTACTGGGAGCACTGTTATCAGTCGCCCAGCTATAGCTGTGGGTTACCCACAGGCACATCTGGCAATATCAGCATACCACAGGTACCCGCAACCTGCATGGCCCCTACATAGGTACATAGGTGCATAGGTACATACCAGGCTATGTGCCCTACGGCATGTGTAAGCCTAGCCAGAGTGTGTGTGGCTTTCACCACCCCTTAGGATGAGGATACTACATCCATCGGTCCGCTGTCCCTCTGTCCAGCAGTGACACAGAGATGATGCCTGGCGCATACCTACGATCACACATCCACACGTCAGGATTACTCTTGGACAGAGTCAGTCAGGGGCTCTGCTTCACATGGGCTGGGAATCTTTTCCATGTTGTAGGGGGTCTCTGGGCGATGACCCTGTCCCTCCAGCACGTCCTATTTATGTCCGTGTTGAGGTTTCTGTCAGTTGCTTCTGTGCCCGTGTTTGTTTGGAGCCTAGGAGGTGGAACATGTCCATGTCACCCAGGTCGGACATGGCCGTGTATGTCAGGCACAGATCACCTCAGAGCAGACGGGCTGAGAAGGTATACAGCGGAGTCCCTCGGTCGGGCAGCGTGTGACATATGTCTCAGCACCTTTATCCCTGTGTTGTGGAACGTTTGAGGTCCTTCCGAGTGCTGCAGGTGTCAGGTTAGGTACATTCCAAATGTGGCGTTATACGCAATCATTGGTCTGATGTGTGAAGAGTACAGGGGTACAATGACCTCCCCTGATGTGGATGTGAATCCCTTCATGACCAGGTGGGCACAGTGGAATGTCTTCCCAACCACATTGGCAATGTGAGTGTCGAGAGAGGTTACCGACAGGTTTGGTACCCATGTCCCTGATCACGTCCACCATGTTTAATGGATTACCACCTATATGGTAAGTCGGGGTGAACATGTCTTTCCCAAAGGGTAGGTCTATACCTTCCCTGGCATGTAGCATCAGGCCATGGCTCTGGCACCAGTTATCCATTTCTATGAGACCCCAGGTGGATGTCCGTGTCTGATGGGGTGTTGAGTATGGTGGCGGTGTGCAGTCATCTGCATACCTTGTCTGCCACAATCCCCTATGTTTGCATGCACATTGGAAAGTTGAATGCCGAACAGGAGGGGCCCAGGACTGAGCCCTGTGGGCCACCACTCGGGACCAGCTTGGAGTCTGACATGGCACCAGGAACACAAACCCTGTGGGTTTGACCTCCATCCAGTTGGCAAACCATCGTGTGACATATGTCTACATCTACGCTGGTGAGCCTTTCTATGATGCCCACGTGGAGTGTGGTTTGAACGCTCCCGCCAGGTCATGGTAGTCTGTGCAAACCGGCGTACCCCATCAATGGCCTTAGTGACTCCTCCAAACAGGTCGACCAGGTTTGGGAGGCAGGATCTGCCCTTGACTAAGCCGATGTGGGTATGTTCCGGTATTTGCTGTACACCAATGTCTTTATTTATGGGCTCCAGTATGGACCTCCCACAGCTTTGCAGACAAGGCTTGTCAAGCTGATAGGGCAGGGATGTATAGAGTCCATAAGAGCACTACCCTGGTGTAGTGGGACCACAGTTGCCGTATGCCATCCATCGGGACGTAGCCCGTAGTAAGGCTAAGATGAAACAGCAGCCTTATGTGCGGGGTGAGGGCCTCAATGAGGTTGTGTAGCACACAGCCGGGGACACCATCTGGTCCCATTGATGCTGTGTTCACTGCTTAACAGATATCAGCTCTCTCCTGGGCATACGGGATGTTTGGGAGGCTAGACTCTGGTGGGATGGATCGTCCCCTCTTGGGGAGGGTAGATGTATGCATGGAACATGTCCGCTGGTTTGTTGACAATGTCTGTGGGTTCAGTGATCATTGTACCATTCTGGAGTAATTCCGGGCATAACTGTGTGCTTCCACCCATGTTCCTACCATAGCTAAGGAAGGCCTTATGGTTGTCTTATGTGTCCTTTGCAGTACCAGTCCCACAGGCGGCCTTGGATGATTGTATGAGTGATCGTATGTTAACGCCGGTATTAATCAGTGATGCCTTCCCTGGTACTGATATTGCTCTGTCATGTATTAGCTCTCAACTCTTGTTGTACGGTTTGTCAATGGCTGGGGTCCACCAGACCATGTGCCTGCCACAAGGTCCTGATGTTATCAGGATCGCTTGGTGCAGACATTCCTGGGGGTGCTCATAGAAGGCATTTGTAAGGGTTTCATCAGTGTGGCCTGTGTTTACCACTGGCATGGAGGCCTTGTAGGGTACCACACCGGTCGTATGACGTGTGTGGTTCGCTGTGGAGAGGTCGTCACTGTGGTCTCCCATGCCGGTGTTGGGTGCAGGATGCGGATCTCCAGTGAGTTCACTATATGGTCTGACCTCACCATTGAGGGATGTACATCCTGTGTGGAGCATGTCGTCCCCATGTGTGATGATCAGAACTAGTATACTTCCCCCCTTGTGGGTATGGTGCATGGTTGTTCCACAGCATTCAGGTGTATGAACACCTGGAACCTTTGGTGTAGGGTGTTGTGTCCTGGGTAATGTTCCCGGTCTATGTATGGGTGGTTGATGTCACCCAATATGACGGTGTTGTGAGAGCATTCACACTCACCAGTGTCTTCAGGAAGGCTGTGCAGGTATCCTGGGTTTGGGAGGGTGGTCTGTAGCATGCAACAAACTGTAGGGCAGTCCTACCCATGGTTAATTGCACCTGGATATTACCCGCTGCTACGTGCATTTCTGCCAACCTGGAGGTGTGTGTATCCTTCATGGAAATGGAGACTCCCCTCCTTCTGTGTTAGGTCCGGGTTATGGTCCTGAACAGCGTGATATGGGGTATGACCCGATAGTGCTGGGGTGCTCTCAGCAGCCCTGATCAATGTTTCAGTCACAGCACTGACATCGATGTCCTCCATACTGAGGAGGGCATTTGAGGGTGTGCAGCTTGGGCGTAGACCACTGGCACTGAGCAGTATTACCCTGTCTGTTCTCCAGGTTTGTAGTGTAGGGTGGTAGGTTTATCATTCCAGCCTTGCCTGCAGTGGGCACTGTGGGGGCGGCAGGTGCCTTAGCCAAACCCTTGAAGACCAGGGGCGACAGGTGCGAGCCATACCTTGCGAAGAGGCGTGGCGTGCCAAGCATGTCATCCCAGGTATGAGGAATCTGGATCCCCTCAGACTGACCAGGTAACCAGGCACATTATCAAGGGTGACCACTTGGAGCCAGTATAGTGGCATCATACTTGATGAGGGTGGGATACTGCCCAGGGTCAGGGACATGCCGGCCTGGGCTACACAATCTGAGTGGCCCTCTATGTCTCCTTTAATGTATCCCAGGGTGGTATGTCTCCAGTCGTTGACACCAGCATGGGCAATGACCGCGTCATACCTGTACATGCTGCGGAGTGACCTGAGTGCGTGTGTTATGTGGCGGATTCCAGCGCCCGGCAGGCAGCCTACTGTGATCATTCCCTTGTTCAGTCTGGTGGGTGGGACGTCGGTGTGTCTGACAGTGGCGTCACCCATTACAAGTGTGTCTGGCAGTGTGTGTGTTGCCTTTGGGGCTCTGACTGTTTAGCACACTGACGTTGAGAACTATGTGTTGCATGTCCTATGTCTTGTGGAGGCAGTTGCTTGTGTGTCTGCTTCAGAGGGCTCGTTAGGTTCGTGACATGTTTTAACAGTGCCTCCAGGTATGTCTTAGTGTGTTCATGTGTTTGATTAGCATTTGCGATAGTCACATGTGACACTGGGTTTGTGGTGTGCATGGTGTCCTTCCCTCCGCTTGGTCTTGCGGTCATGGTTTGAGAGAGCACAGCCCCTGTCTGGCTATATAGTTGCATCTGTCACATGTATTATGTTCATTGGGGGAGGTGCGGCTTGTCCGTGTCCATGAGGCACCTGTAACAGTGCCCAGGATGCCCAGATTCACCATCTGAACAGGAGAGGTCGCTAGCAATTGACCCTTCGACATGCCAGAGAACGTGAATGCATTTGCTGTGTAACCGGTCAGAAGGCACCTATAGGGAAGTGGGTACACAAGGGGATTCTAGGCCAGTGTAGTACTCCATTTAGTATACATGTACTTTACCTATGTAGGAATACTATGGGAGCAGGTGCAGAGCTTTTGTGATATAGAGAACAGACAGTCGGGATTGCAAGAAGAGAGGTTATACACATAAACCTGCACGGAGCCGGATACAGTGTAACGTTGCTTACACGGTACATGACGCACATGTCCACACATATACTGCACCTGGCGCCTGTGGTTGGTGCCACAGGCTACGGTGGACAGAGACATCACATACATGGCATGACACAGTACAGGTATGGTGACATTCTGCAGGTGTCATACGCAGTGTGCTGGCTACTGACCGCAGGTGTCACCTGTCAGCTGTGGTGCACGGTGTGCAGCAGTCGGATGCTGTACCGGTACAGGAATATGTCTGCAATCGTGGTGCGTACACCTCTATGGCACACACACCATTGTGTGCAGATGGGGACACCTGTCTGTGTGGTCAGCACCCTCACAAGACAATACACCCACGCCATGTCACAGGGGTGGTCTTGCACAGGTGGCCAGTAAGGCTCACAGGTATGGCATTGACAGGGCTGTACAATGCAGCACCAGTACGGGATGGTCACCCTGTGTGGTCAGTGTCCAGTCACAACACTATATCTGCATACACCCTCACAACAGGCAGCAGACATACACACATGTTGACACACTGACATGGTGGTGACCACACATGTCTACGGAGGGATGACGTGTTGCATGTACTGCACCATCCACATCGATGCACCCCACACTGAGGTAGGTACAGATCTCTACCATGGTGTACAGTGATGTGTGGCACGTGGCACATAGTCCCCCCGATCTGTGGCATACATGGGCACACATTCCTGCACACATGTTGGTGCTAGGAATGCTACATGGGATATGTGCAGGCGTGCAGCGGTATGTGGTGCATCCTGCGTACTACCACTGTATCTGGCAGCTGTGCCAATATCTGCACTTGGGAGGTGGTAGGGTTACAGTGGCAATGTGACATATGGTCGATGACGCATGGCCGATGGGTATGCATTATGGCAGCGCTGTCATGTAAAGGCGACATAGCAGACTGTATGCACATGGCAGGGTAGGATGGTGTGTGACACACCTGTGACCAGCACCTGCACACATGCATGTGGACAGGTGTTTAAACACATGGTGTACACACAGACTGCCATGCGTGCTGTTACTATGCCACCATATGACGGCCCCATGATGGGTATGCATGTGGTAGGGGTTGCAACTGTGTTACGGACACGGACACCGCTCATGCATGGCTGCACCGTGCACAGTACGTGTCACATGTATCCCCTGTTGCCATGTGTGTATGCATTGCTACGTTGTGACATGTGTGTCAACATACATGGAACATGGACTGTGGTATGGTATCACAGCTGTCACAGGCAAACTGTACAAGGGTATGTGTCCCAGTGAACACCGCTACACCCTGTAGGGAGTGCATACCACAGACATGTGTCTGCCTTCCCTTTTCGTGTGTATTACCGCGTGCCTGTGTTATGCATGTGGTACATCACAGGCTATGTATGTGTCCTGCGTGCAGTCCATGCACACAGCCAGGAAATCACATATGTGACATATCCGGACATTGTTTCACTGTGGTACAGCTGCAGTCATGTGTCATATCTGTGTCAGGCCCGTGGTATGTGTGGAGCATGCCTGTCCGTGTATACCGGTATGGGTGGACTACATCACACCTGTGGGATCATTGATAGTACATGTGTACTCTGCACGACGGACGTACACCGCCACATAGTCTTCTGGACATATGTCACATGCAGTTGCTGGACCGTGAGGCATACTGCTGCACCGATGACATGGTGCTGGCATAGCAGCTACAGTGTTCACTGCAGTGTGTACATGTTCAGCCTGCACCCGTGACGCCTGTGCTGTCATCTGTGTGTACGTGTGACTGCATGTGTGTCCACCCTGTGCGTGTGTACGGGTTTACCTGGCCGTGACTTGCGGTGTGTGCACTCCGTCTGCATGCCGGACGGCGTGTAGCACATACTACGTGTGTGAGCATGGCCGGGTTGCTGTTGTGTGGGTGGACACACGACGGTCCACATTCTGCCTCCCATGATTCCGCCCCATGTGTATGCATGTCTGCACTGTGCAGATTCTAAGTGTCTGAGCATGCCCAGTAAGCAGCTGTGTAGATGGACACACAGTACAGTGCACACCGCCCGTCTGCATTGATACCCGTGTGCATGCCTGTTTCCCCTTCGCCACGTCTGTGGCATGGCGGGTTGCTGTTGTGTGGGTGGACACACGACGGTCCACATTCTGCCTCCCATGATTCGCCCCATGTGTATGCATGTCTGCACTGTGCAGATTCTAAGTGTCTGAGCATGCCCAGTAAGCAGCTGTGTAGATGGACACACAGTACAGTGCACACCGCGCCCGTCTGCATTGATACCCCGTGTGCATGCCTGTTTCCCCTTCGCAACTGCCACGTCTGTGGCATGGCCGGGTTGCTGTTGTGTGGGTGGACACACACGACGGTCCACATTCTGCCTCCCATGCCGTCGCCCCATGTGTATGCATGTCTGCACTGTGCAGATTCTAAGTGTCTGAGCATGCCCAGTAAGCAGCTGTGTAGATGGACACACAGTACAGTGCACACCGCCCGTCTGCGTTGATACCCCGTGAGCATGTCTGTCTCCCCTTCGCAACCGCTAGGTGTGAGGGCATGGCCAGTACACCATTTGGGGGTACACACTACAGTCGGCACCGATGTCTGCTACTAGGCGTGTAGCCATGGCCAATGACATCCTGCATAGCCATGGTGACCATCCAGGTGACTCATATGTGGTTGTTATGCCACAATGGCTGCCTACATCCTGCACGCGGATGCCCTCTCATAGGGTATACTGTATGTGGTGCATCCCGTATCCATGTCGTGATGTACTGCTCCGTAGTTAGTTGGTATTCCCGACTGCAGCACTACCGTGTTACTGTACGCCCACCTTGGGATGGTAACATGCTGTGTGACTGCGCACTCTGTCTTCATTCCCTATCGGCTGCCTTGCCTCTGCAGATGATACCACCCACCTAGGGGTATGCCTCCTGACAGTGCTGTGCTCAGTAATCTCGGTAGCGTTCTGTAAATGCATCATGCTGTAGTGTGTTCATGTAGGTAGGCGTAGGTCCGACTCCCAGCCCTTCCGTGTGTGTGTGTGTGTGTGTGTGTGTGTGTGTGTTTCCAGCTGCCTCTGCAGATGAACATGCTTTTAGACGCTTCAACACATACCTTGGCTATTGTCAGCTATTCCCTTACGGATGATGTCACCCGCCTAGAAGTATGCCTCTGACAGCTGTGCTCAGTAATCTCGGTAGCACATTCTGTAAATGCATCATGCTGTAGTGAGTTCATGTAGGTAGGCGTAGGTTCGACTCGCGGCCCTTCCCCCCGTGTGTGTGTGTGTGTGTGTGTGTGTGTGTGTGTGTTTCCAGCTGCCTCTGCAGATGAACATGCTTTAGACGCTTCGCAACACATACCTTGGCTATTGTCAGCTATTCCCTTACGGATGATGTCACCCGCCTAGAAGTATGCCTCTGACAGCGCTGTGCTCAGTAATCTCGGTAGCGCATTCTGTAAATGCATCATGCTGTAGTGTGTTCATGTAGGTAGGCGTAGGTTCGACTCCGGCCCTTCCCGTGTGTGTGTGTGTGTGTGTGTGTGTGTTTCCAGCTGCCTCTGCAGATGAACATGCTTTAGTCGCTTCGCAACACATACCTTGGCTATTGTCAGCTATTCCCTTACGGATGATGTCACCCGCCTAGAAGTATGCCTCTGACAGCGCTGTGCTCAGTAATCTCGGTAGCATGTTCTGTAAATGCATCATGCTGTAGTGAGTTCATGTAGGTATGCGTAGGTTCGACTCGGCCCTTCCCGTGTGTGTGTGTGTGTGTGTGTGTTTCCAGCTGCCTCTGCAGATGAACATGCTTTTAGACGCTTTGCAACACATACCTTGGCTATTGTCAGCTATTCCCTTACGGATGATGTCACCCGCCTAGAAGTATGCCTCTGACAGCTGTGCTCAGTAATCTCGGTAGCGTTCTGTAAATGCATCATGCTGTAGTGAGTTCATGTAGGTAGGCGTAGGTTCGACTCGGCCCTTCCCGTGTGTGTGTGTGTGTGTGTGTGTGTGTTTCCAGCTGCCTCTGCAGATGAACATGCTTTTAGACGCCGCAACACATACCTTGGCTATTGTCAGCTATTCCCTTACGGATGATGTCACCCGCCTAGAAGTATGCCTCTGACAGCACTGTGCTCAGTAATCTCGGTAGCGTTCTGTAAATGCATCATGCTGTAGTGAGTTCATGTAGGTAGGCGTAGGTTCGACTCCGGCCCTTCCCCGTGTGTGTGTGTGTGTGTGTGTGTTTCCAGCTGCCTCTGCAGATGAACATGCTTTTAGACGCTTCAACACATACCTTGGCTATTGTCAGCTATTCCTTACGGATGATGTCACCCGCCTAGAAGTATGCCTCTGACAGCTGTGCTCAGTAATCTCGGTAGCGTTCTGTAAATGCATCATGCTGTAGTGAGTTCATGTAGGTAGGCGTAGGTTCGACTCGGCCCTTCCCGTGTGTGTGTGTGTGTGTGTGTTTCCAGCTGCCTCTGCAGATGAACATGCTTTAGATGCTTCGCAACACATACCTTGGCTATTGTCAGCTATTCCTTACGGATGATGTCACCCGCCTAGAAGTATGCCTCTGACAGCACTGTGCTCAGTAATCTCGGTAGCGCGTTCTGTAAATGCATCATGCTGTAGTGAGTTCATGTAGGTAGGCGGGTTTCGACTCCGCCCTTCCCGTGTGTGTGTGTGTGTGTGTGTTTCCAGCTGCCTCTGCAGATGAACAAGCTTTTAGATGCTTCTCAACACATACCTTGGCTATTGTCAGCTATTCCCTTACGGATGATGTCACCCACCTAGAAGTATGCCTCTGACAGCTGTGCTCAGTAATCTCGGTAGCGTTCTGTAAATGCATCATGCTGTAGTGAGTTCATGTAGGTAGGCGTAGGTTCGACTCCGGCCCTTCCCGTGTGTGTGTGTGTGTGTGTTCACAGCTTCCCTAGTAGAGTGTAGTTATTTTAGACGCTTGGCAACACATACCTTGGCTATCGGCGGCTATTCCTTTACGGATGTTGTCACCCACCTGGACATGTGCCTCTGACGGTGCTGTGTTCAGTGGTCCACGTAGCGTTCCATACCTGTGTCATACTGTTGTGCGGTTGGGTATGTGGGGGTGTGGTCAATCACCATGCCTGCCAGATGTGTGTGTGTGTCTATGCTCCCAGCCGCATGGGTTCATAGGGTATGGCTTTAGAGTTTCCGCAGAACACTCATATCCTGCCGCCATCCCTGTGTTTGTGGATGGTGAGACGCAGCTCGTGGACTGCCTGTGTGCCTGCTGTGGTTGGCGACCTCCGTAGCGTGTTCTCCACGTGCACCCTGCTATGGTGTGATGGGGTGGTGCTGTGTACGTTACACTCACGGGCTTGCCACATGTGTCCGTCTGTATCTGTCATTGTATATCTACATACCTATGTTGTGCCCATAGTGCTGCTCTTGCATGGACAGCTGTCTGTCCCATGTATCGCATATTTGCACGGCTGACACATAGAACTGTGGTACGATGCATATCCACTCATTGTCCATGCAACGTCCGTATTCCAGAACACCCTAGAGACATCTGCTGGATATCGTGGCAGACAGCTATCCTTGCTGTACTGACACTGTACCCATACGCCATAAACCTTGTGTATAATTGCCTATTTATGGTGTGTGTATGTCTAACTGTGCTGTATGCATGGTCGTGTGTGTGTCCCGCTATAGCCATCTGTGCAGGTGTCGCCACTATGGGTAATCCTTGTGAACCGCTGTTTCATGTGCACTTCTGCACATACCTGCAGACCGTACTACCCCTCCTATGGCAGCGGCCTTAGATCGACCGCTGCCCTAGGCTATAGGGCTCCATGGCACACACCACCACAACACATGGTGCCCCCATCCTGGTGTACCTACATGACATACCTACTAGACAGGTGGCCCTACTAGTGCGGTGCCCTAGGCAGCCGCAGGATTGGCGTATGCCTACGGCCGGCTATGAGCACATCACAAGGCATACGTTTACATTCAGTGTTTTACAAAGGCTAGGTTATAATACCACTCGGGGGACCTCATCAACTATGCTTTAGAATGCGGATTGAGATGGATTATTAGGTGGAGGGTTGACCACACACCAGGGCTGACTGATGAAACACTGATGAAGCCTCTTTTGAGAAGCAGGTGGCTTAAACCCCCGTAACAGGAATGTAGTTTAGGTACAGATATACAGTTAACACACATTAGTCCACTCTTTCAGTTGTTTACCACTGTATTACATTGATATGATATACATATCTTCTATATATATTGTTAGATCTTTGATTGATGAGTATTAGGCATAGTACAATATCATATAATACATGTTTTAATAGGATGTTTTGGAGATGTTAATATATGTGTGTGTAGTTAACATTGCGTCTGTGCTTTATATGCTGTGGTTAAATGTTCATTGTTTGCTGAGAAATTGACCAATGAAAGTGTAAGGAGGGATATTTAAAGCCTGGATGCTTTTATGTTATGTGTAAGTCTGGCCAGCCTACGGGTGAAAGCGCTTACTTGTCTATGAAGGAACCTTTGTATACCATTTGGGCACTGTCCTGGACAATGTCTACGTTGACTGTTTCATCTACCTATGTGTGTTTTGGATTGTGTGCCATAAGGTGCCAGCGGTTCTTTGATGTTGATTAGGTGTATTCCATGGTCAATTGACATTAATCCTATTAATTCACTGAAGGATGTTCTTTATAAGTGGGAACGCCATAGTTTAACCATCCTATGACCTTCCTAGCTGAAGTTGTTAGTGTGCCATTGGTATGTGTTCCACAGGTCGCCCATTTGTTCCGCAGTATGGAAGCGAGTGATCCCCATTTTGGTGCTGGCAGATTGAGTGCTGTGTACGCTGGTATTCGCATGGCGGTCTGACTTTGTATGGGGAGTGTCTACTGTAGTCCCTATCTGTATTTCCTGTGTTATGCCTTACTGCAGCTGTGTAATTCCACCAGGTTTGCAGTTATGGGTGCCATCTTGGTCGTACGCTTGTCCATCCATGGGAATTGCCTACTGGACACTGGTATAGGGCTGTACACATTTCACACCTGCATTTAGCATTATCCGGTGGATGCTTTGCATTATTAGTGGGGAGTAAGGCATGTGCTATACCCACATCCCTCCCACGGGGCGGGACAACGGATTATCTGCCAAACAACACCGAGCCCCATTTCTGCATACCCAGGATCCCATGGCTGCAACCCTCGACGGTACCCATTACACATCCTTCATGTGTGCGGGACTGGGATGTGGACGCACTTCTATGGACTCGACCATCTGGGGATTTCTGTTCATATGTCCTGCATTTCATGGACACTTGTCATCAACCTTAAACACGCTGGTGGTGCATATGTCTAGCTGTGCCATAGTCACGGCTGTTACTCCTTCAGGGTCGCTCGATCGCAGCTGGTAGATATTGCATAGGGTTCAATTTTGGGGTCCTACAATGGACACCAATGTGCATATGTAAAGTGTAGAACTTGTTGGACTGTGTCCATCTGGCCAGTGGTTTTGACTGCTGCTGTATGTTCCCCAATCGCGGATGTCTGTTTGACTACCCATATTATGTAGTGCTACGAAAACCAGGTTTTCAAAACTGAAACCAAATGGTGTACATCCAAAGATGCAGGTTAGCAACTGCTTTAAATAATCCTCAGAAGTCCCAATAGGAAATATCCGCCACTGTATTGTCAAAATAACACCACCAAAACATGTAGATCCTATTAATTCATTGAAGGATGTTCTTTATAAGTGGGAACGCCATAGTTTAACCATCCTATGACCTTCCTAGTTGACGTTGTTGGTGTGCCATTAGTATGTGTTCCACAGGTCGCCCATTTGTTCCGCAGTATGGCAGCGAGTGATCCCCATTTTGGTGCTGGCAGATTGAGTGCTGTATGCGGTATTCGCACGGCGGTCTGACTTTGTATGGGGAGTGTCTACTGTAGTCCCTATCTGTATTTCCTGTGTTATGCCTTACTGCAGCTGTGTAATTCCACCAGGTTTGCAGTTATGGGTGCCATCTTGGTCGTACGCTTGTCCATCCATGGGAATTGCCTACTGGACACTGGTATAGGGCTGTACACATTTCACACCTGCATTTAGCATTATCCGGTGGATGCTTTGCATTATTAGTGGGGAGTAAGGCATGTGCTATACCCACATCCCTCCACGGGCGGGACAACGGATTATCTGCCAAACAACACCGAGCCCCATTTCTGCATACCCAGGATCCCATGGCTGCAACCCTCGACGGTACCCATTACACATCCTTCATGTGTGCGGGACTGGGATGTGGACGCACTTCTATGGACTCGACAATCTGGGGATTTCTGTTCATATGTCCTGCATTTCATGGACACTTGTCATCAACCTTAAACACGCTGGTGGTGCATATGTCTAGCTGTGCCGTAGTCATGGCTGTCACTTCTTCTGGTCTATCGATCGCAGCTGGTAGATATTGCGTACGGATCAATTTTTGGGGTCCTACAATGGACACCAATGTGCATATGTAAAGTGTAGAACTTGTTGGACTGTGTCCATCTGGCCAGTGGTTTTGACTGCTGCTGTATGTTCCCCAATCGCGGATGTCTGTTTGACTACCCATATTATGTAGTGCTACGAAAACCAGGTTTTCTAAAATGAACCCAAATGGTGTAAATCCAATGATGCAGGTTAGCAACTGCTTTAACTAATCCTCAGAAGTCCCAATAGGAAATATCCGCCACTGTATTGTCAAAATAACACCACCAA
Source organism: Protopterus annectens (assembly GCF_019279795.1). Lineage (NCBI taxonomy): Eukaryota > Metazoa > Chordata > Ceratodontiformes > Protopteridae > Protopterus > Protopterus annectens. The sequence goes on from NC_056729.1 coordinate 578,886,451, forward strand.
AACATGTAGATCCTATTAATTCATTGAAGGATGTTCTTTATAAGTGGGAACGCCATAGTTTAACCATCCTATGACCTTCCTAGTTGACGTTGTTGGTGTGCCATTAGTATGTGTTCCACAGGTCGCCCATTTGTTCCGCAGTATGGCAGCGAGTGATCCCCATTTTGGTGCTGGCAGATTGAGTGCTGTGTATGCCGGTATTCGCACGGCGGTCTGACTTTGTATGGGGAGTGTCTACTGTAGTCCCTATCTGTATTTCCTGTGTTATGCCTTACTGCAGCTGTGTAATTCCACCAGGTTTGCAGTTATGGGTGCCATCTTGGTCGTACGCTTGTCCATCCATGGGAATTGCCTACTGGACACTGGTATAGGGCTGTACACATTTCACACCTGCATTTAGCATTATCCGGTGGATGATTTGCATTATTAGTGGGGAGTAAGGCATGTGCTATACCCACATCCCTCCCACGGGGCGGGACAACGGATTATCTGCCAAACAACACCGAGCCCCATTTCTGCATACCCAGGATCCCATGGCTGCAACCCTCGACGGTACCCATTACACATCCTTCATGTGTGCGGGACTGGGATGTGGACGCTTCTATGGACTCGACAATCTGGGGATTTCTGTTCATATGTCCTGCATTTCATGGACACTTGTCATCAACCTTAAACACGCTGGTGGTGCATATGTCTAGCTGTGCCGTAGTCACGGCTGTCACTTCTTCTGGTAGCTCGATAGCAGCTGGTAGATATTCCGTGGATCAATTTTGGGTCCTACAATGGACACCAATGTGCATATGTAAAGTGTAGAACTTGTTGGACTGTGTCCATCTGGCCAGTGGTTTTGACTGCTGCTGTATGTTCCCCAATCGCGGATGTCTGTTTGACTACCCATATTATGTAGTGCTACGAAAACCAGGTTTTCTAAAATGAACCCAAATGGTGTAAATCCAATGATGCAGGTTAGCAACTGCTTTAAATAATCCTCAGAAGTCCCAATAGGAAATATCCGCCACTGTATTGTCAAAATAACACCACCAAAACATGTAGATCCTATTAATTCATTGAAGGATGTTCTTTATAAGTGGGAACGCCATAGTTTAACCATCCTATGACCTTTCTAGTTGGCGTTGTTGGTGTGCCATTAGTATGTGTTCCACAGGTCGCCCATTTGTTCCGCAGTATGGAAGCGAGTGATCCCCATTTTCTTGCTGGCAGATTGAGTGCTGTGTATGCGGTATTCGCATGGCGGTCTGACTTTGTATGGGGAGTGTCTACTGTAGTCCCTATCTGTATTTCCTGTGTTATGCCTTACTGCAGCTGTGTAATTCCACCAGGTTTGCAGTTATGGGTGCCATCTTGGTCGTGACTTGTCCATCCATGGGAATTGCCTACTGGACACTGGTATAGGGCTGTACACATTTCACACCTGCATTTAGCATTATCCGGTGGATGCTTTGCATTATTAGTGGGGAGTAAGGCATGTGCTATACCCACATCCCTCCCACGGGCGGGACAACGGATTATCTGCCAAACAACACCGAGCCCCATTTCTGCATACCCAGGATCCCATGGCTGCAACCCTCGACGGTACCCATTACACATCCTTCATGTGTGCGGGACTGGGATGTGGACGCACTTCTATGGACTCGACAATCTGGGGATTTCTGTTCATATGTCCTGCATTTCATGGACACTTGTCATCAACCTTAAACACGCTGGTGGTGCATATGTCTAGCTGTGCCATAGTCACGGCTGTCACTTCTTCCGGTAGAACGATAACAGCTGGTAGATATTCCGTCGGATCAATTTTGGGTCCTACAATGGACACCAATGTGCATATGTAAAGTGTAGAACTTGTTGGACTGTGTCCATCTGGCCAGTGGTTTTGACTGCTGCTGTATGTTCCCCAATCGCGGATGTCTGTTTGACTACCCATATTATGTAGTGCTACGAAAACCAGGTTTTCAAAACTGAAACCAAATGGTGTACATCCAAAGATGCAGGTTAGCAACTGCTTTAAATAATCCTCAGAAGTCCCAATAGGAAATATCCGCCACTGTATTGTCAAAATAACACCACCAAAACATGTAGATCCTATTAATTCATTGAAGGATGTTCTTTATAAGTGGGAACGCCATAGTTTAACCATCCTATGACCTTCCTAGTTGACGTTGTTGGTGTGCCATTAGTATGTGTTCCACAGGTCGCCCATTTGTTCCGCAGTATGGAAGCGAGTGATCCCCATTTTCTTGCTGGCAGATTGAGTGCTGTATGCCGGTATTCGCGGCGGTCTGACTTTGTATGGGGAGTGTCTACTGTAGTCCCTATCTGTATTTCCTGTGTTATGCCTTACTGCAGCTGTGTAATTCCACCAGGTTTGCAGTTATGGGTGCCATCTTGGTCGTGACGCTTGTCCATCCATGGGAATTGCCTACTGGACACTGGTATAGGGCTGTACACATTTCACACCTGCATTTAGCATTATCCGGTGGATGCTTTGCATTATTAGTGGGGAGTAAGGCATGTGCTATACCCACATCCCTCCAATGGGGCGGGACAACGGATTATCTGCCAAACAACACCGAGCCCCATTTCTGCATACCCAGGATCCCATGGCTGCAACCCTCGACGGTACCCATTACACATCCTTCATGTGTGCGGGACTGGGATGTGGGCGCACTTCTATGGACTCGACAATCTGGGGATTTCTGTTCATATGTCCTGCATTTCATGGACACTTGTCATCAACCTTAAACACGCTGGTGGTGCATATGTCTAGCTGTGCCGTAGTCACGGCTGTCGCTTCTTCTGGTAGAACGATAACAGCTGGTAGATGTGGCATACGGATCAATTTTGGGTCCTACAATGGACACCAATGTGCATATGTAAAGTGTAGAACTTGTTGGACTGTGTCCATCTGGCCAGTGGTTTTGACTGCTGCTGTATGTTCCCCAATCGCGGATGTCTGTTTGACTACCCATATTATGTAGTGCTACGAAAACCAGGTTTTTCTACACTGAAACCAAATGGTGTACATCCAAAGATGCAGGTTAGCAACTGCTTTAAATAATCCTCAGAAGTCCCAATAGGAAATATCCGCCACTGTATTGTCAAAATAACACCACCAAAACATGTAGATCCTATTAATTCATTGAAGGATGTTCTTTATAAGTGGGAATGCCATAGTTTAACCATCCTATGACCTTCCTAGTTGACGTTGTTGGTGTGCCATTAGTATGTGTTCCACAGGTCGCCCATTTGTTCCGCAGTATGGGAGCGAATGATCCACATTTTGGTGCTGGCAGATTGAGTGCTGTGTACGCCGGTATTCGCACGGCGGTCTGACTTTGTATGGGGAGTGTCTACTGTAGTCCCTATCTGTATTTCCTGTGTTATGCCTTACTGCAGCTGTGTAATTCCACCAGGTTTGCAGTTATGGGTGCCATCTTGGTCGTACGCTTGTCCTGCCTACTGGACACTGGTATAGGGCTGTACACATTTCACACCTGCATTTAGCATTATCCGGTGGATGCTTTGCATTATTAGTGGGGAGTAAGGCATGTGCTACACCCACATCCCTCCCACGGGCGGGACAACGGATTATCTGCCAAACAACACCGAGCCCCATTTCTGCATACCCAGGATCCCATGGCTGCAACCCTCGACGGTACCCATTACACATCCTTAATGTGCGGGACTGGGATGTGGACGCACTTCTATGGACTCGACAATCTGGGGATTTCTGTTCATATGTCCTGCATTTCATGGACACTTGTCATCAACCTTAAACACGCTGGTGGTGCATATGTCTAGCTGTGCCGTAGTCACGGCTGTCGCTTCTTCTGGTAGAAAGATAACAGCTGTATGATATTCCGTACGGATCAATTTTGGGTCCTACAATGGACACCAATGTGCATATGTAAAGTGTAGAACTTGTTGGACTGTGTCCATCTGGCCAGTGGTTTTGACTGCTGCTGTATGTTCCCCAATCGCGGATGTCTGTTTGACTACCCATATTATGTAGTGCTACAGAAACCAGGTTTTTCAAAACTGAAACCAAATGGTGTACATCCAAAGATGCAGGTTAGCAACTGCTTTAAATAATCCTCAGAAGTCCCAATAGGAAATATCCGCCACTGTATTGTCAAAATAACACCACCAAAACATGTAGATCCTATTAATTCATTGAAGGATGTTCTTTATAAGTGGGAACGCCATAGTTTAACCATCCTATGACCTTCCTAGTTGACGTTGTTGGTGTGCCATTAGTATGTGTTCCACAGGTCGCCCATTTGTTCCGCAGTATGGAAGCGAGTGATCCCCATTTTGGTGCTGGCAGATTGAGTGCTGTGTGCGCCGGTATTCGCACGGCGGTCTGACTTTGTATGGGGAGTGTCTACTGTAGTCCCTATCTGTATTTCCTGTGTTATGCCTTACTGCAGCTGTGTAATTCCACCAGGTTTGCAGTTATGGGTGCCATCTTGGTCGTACGCTTGTCCATCCATGGGAATTGCCTACTGGACACTGGTATAGGGCTGTACACATTTCACACCTGCATTTAGCATTATCCGGTGGATGCTTTGCATTATTAGTGGGGAGTAAGGCATGTGCTACACCCACATCCCTCCCACGGGGCGGGACAACGGATTATCTGCCAAACAACACCGAGCCCCATTTCTGCATACCCAGGATCCCATGGCTGCAACACTCGATGGTACCCATTACACATCCTTCATGTGTGCGGGACTGGGATGTGGACGCACTTCTATGGACTCGAAACTCTGGGGATTTCTGTTCATATGTCCTGCATTTCATGGACACTTGTCATCAACCTTAAACACGCTGGTGGTGCATATGTCTAGCTGTGCCGTAGTCATGGCTGTCGCTTCTTCTGGTAGAACGATAACAGCTGTATGATATTCCATACGGATCAATTTTTGGGTCCTACAATGGACACCAATGTGCATATGTAAAGTGTAGAACTTGTTGGACTGTGTCCATCTGGCCAGTGGTTTTGACTGCTGCTGTATGTTCCCCAATCGCGGATGTCTGTTTGACTACCCATATTATGTAGTGCTTATAAAAACCAGGTTTTCTAACTGAAACCAAATGGTGTATCAAAAAAGATGCGTGCAAGCAAGCAACATAATAAACCTCAAGTCCCAAGAAGTCACAATAGGAAATATCCTTGTCTAACACCAACAAAACACCACACCAATATGTAATTCCTTGATGTTCTTTGTTTTTTGTTTATAGAATGAATGCCATATTTGACCTTCCTAGTTGACGTTGTTGGTGTGCCATTAGTATGTGTTCCACAGGTCGCCCATTTGTTCCGCAGTATGGCAGCGAGTGATCCCCATTTTGGTGCTGGCAGATTGAGTGCTGTGTATGCGCCGGTATTAGCCGGCGGTCTGACTTTGTATGGGGAGTGTCTACTGTAGTCCCTATCTGTATTTCCTGTGTTATGCCTTACTGCAGCTGTGTAATTCCACCAGGTTTGCAGTTATGGGTGCCATCTTGGTCGTACGCTTGTCCATCCATGGAATTGCCTACTGGACACTGGTATAGGGCTGTACACATTTCACACCTGCATTTAGCATTATCCGGTGGATGCTTTGCATTATTAGTGGGGAGTAAGGCATGTGCTATACCCACATCCCTCCAATGGGGCGGGACAACGGATTATCTGCCAAACAACACCGAGCCCCATTTCTGCATACCCAGGATCCCATGGCTGCAACCCTCGACGGTACCCATTACACATCCTTCATGTGTGCGGGACTGGGATGTGGACGCACTTCTATGGACTCGACAATCTGGGGATTTCTGTTCATATGTCCTGCATTTCATGGACACTTGTCATCAACCTTAAACACGCTGGTGGTGCATATGTCTAGCTGTGCCGTAGTCACGGCTGTCGCTTCTTCTGGGTGGAAGCGGTAGCAGCTGGATGATATAGCGTCGGATCAATTTTTGGGTCCTACAATGGACACCAATGTGCATATGTAAAGTGTAGAACTTGTTGGACTGTGTCCATCTGGCCAGTGGTTTTGACTGCTGCTGTATGTTCCCCAATCGCGGATGTCTGTTTGACTACCCATATTATGTAGTGCTACGAAACCAGGTTTTCAAAACTGAAACCAAATGGTGTACATCCAAAGATGCAGGTTAGCAACTGCTTTAAATCATCCTCAGAAGTCCCAATAGGAAAGAATCGCCACTTTATTGTCAAAATAACACCACCAAAACAAGTAGATCACGAGCACTTTCCCGGTCTTACCGGCATTTTCAAGTGTAAGTAGCTAAAACAAATAACTAAATAAATAATAATGAATAATTTAATAATAAAATGATAATATGTTATTTGGACAATAGCTTCTGCTATTGGCATACAATGCTGTGGGTGGTGCCGGTTACCATACATATGGCTTTCTCAAAAGCCGACTTCACACTTCTAAACACTAGTGTGGTCTCCTTTAAGGCCCTGAGCCAGTGGTAAACATTACTCAAGCCACTGAATCACTTACATATGCCTTCTACCAGCACCTACAGGACTGCATGGATCAGGCAATCCCTTACACAACTGTGAGTCTTTGTACCAATGCCAAGCATCCAGTCTGGTGTACCCCAGCCATACACAAGCTCTACAATGAAAGGAGGTAGCTACTACAAGACAGAGCAGAATCCTTGTAAGGTATGACACCCTTGCTCATTATATGTGAAGAACTACAAGCTCTCATGACATCATCCAGGGCAAATCCGACAGATATATCACCAAGGACTCGACAGACAATCATACGGCCTTCTTTAGCTATGTTGGACACCTGGGAGGACACTCCCAGATATGCTCGGACTGGGTTCAGGATGATGTGAAGTTTACTGAACATACACACATTGCCAACATACTGGCTGACAGGTTCGGTGCAAACATCCCCCCCTCCCCCCCACATGGAGAGATGTCTGTACCAGAGGATTGTGGCCCCCGAAACTTCTGTAACGCACAGGTGGGACATGCTCTCCCCAAGGCAGTGAACACAGCATCCATGGGACCAGATGGTGTCCCGGCTGTGTACTCCACAAACTCATTGAGGAATTAGACCCACAGTTAGGACAGCTGTTTAATCTTAGCCTCACCTCAGGTAACGTACCCAAGTTGTGGCGCACGGCGACTGTAGTCCCACTTCACAGGGGCAGTGCCTCCACTGACCCTGGTAATTACCGTCCCATTAGCTTGACAAGCCTTATCTGCAAAGCCATGGGGAAGGATCATAATGGAACTCATAGATGACGACATAGGGGACTTGCATACTTTGCATCCAACCCAGTTTGGCTTGGTCAAAGGCAGATCATGCGTTTAAAACTTGGTTGACGTTTTAGGAACAGTCACCGAGGCCATTGATGAGGGTCAGGCAGTCCATACAGCCTACCTCGACCTGGCAAAGGCCTTCAACACAATACCCCCCTCAGGTATCATTGATAAACCCATCGGCTTGGATGTGAACCCGTACATCGCAGGATGGGTTGCAAACTGGCTAGGTGACACAACCCACATGGTCATAGTTGCTGGCACCATGTCAGACTCACAGCCGGTCACAGGCGGTGTCCCACGGGCTCAGTCCTGGGTCCACATTTTTCTGCATCTACATTTCCAAAGTACAAGCAATCACAGGGGGGTTATGGCTGACAATGTTTGCAGATGACTGCGAACTGGGTGCCATAGTGGGACGGACATCTGACACAGATATCCTTCAGAAGGGCCTCACAGATATGGATATCTGGTGCCAGGGACATGGCCTACAGCTAAATGCCGGGAAATGCATAGTCATACCCTTCGGGAAGAACATGGTTACCCCTAGCTGCCATATAGGTGGCAATCCACTGAGCACAGAGGGAGTTACCAGGGATCTGGGGACCCAGGTTGTCAGTCACCATTCATTCGACACACACGTTGCTAACGTAGTTAGGTAGACCTTCTACATTGCACACCTGATGGTGCAGGGATTCACATCTAGATCAGGGGAGGTCATCATCTCCTTGTACTCATCACTCATTAGACCTATGATTGAGTACATTGCCCCGTTCGGAAGATATCTGACCCGACACCTGCAGCAGCTGGGAAGGCCCCATAGGTTCATCGTCAAACGGATGCAGGGTGTCAGGAATTTGTGTTATGCTGCCCGACTGACAGGACTCCTGCTCCATTCAGTCACATACCACTTGCTCAGTGGTGACCTGTGCCTGACATACAAGGCCATGTCGACCCATATTTGATGACTATGCTTCACCTAATGGATCTACATCCCTCAGAACCACAGGGGCAGGTGACGTGAACCTTGACACGGTCATTAATAGAATGTGTTGGAGGGACAGATTCATCACCCAGACACTCACTATGCTGTGGAACAACATCCCAGTACATGTGAGGCAGAGCGCCTCACTGGCCTTGTTCGAGGGGGATCTTGACCAATGGATGGGGGATTGCAGATATACCCCAGGGATTACTTCATTGTCACTGCTTGACAGAGGTACAGCAATATAATAGGCATTGTTATCTTTGGACTGGAGGGTTGGCAAAGGCAACATAACTATGGGCTAGGGTTATAGCTGCCCTTGGGCAGATAGCCTACTATGTACCTATGGACCTATGAACCTATGTTCATAGTTTGTCCCATTCACACTTGTCTATCCCCTATCCTCATTCATATGTGTATATTTCTGTGGCACATGATTGAACTATGTATTACCTGCAGGTATGCTGTGTACAGTGCACATACATCACGGTTGATTACAGTGTATCTGTGTACCTACCTCTGTGATACTGAGGACTACCACACATCCTTCACAGCATTACATGCATATGTCCATACTATTATTCGTTGGCCTGTGGGGGGTTGTTAGGGCAACGGTTACACGTGTCCCTGTTTGTGCACGCGTCATGGTGGTCTTTGACCAGCCTCCGTTGCTATCGTGGGATGGACGGTAGTGTTGGTGTGTGTTTGGGATGTGTTTCCACTTGTGGTACATCTGTGGGGGGTGGGGTTGGCACATGTTCCTCTTTGCAGGGAGCCCCATCCTGGACATTTGTGTCATGCGTCAACACTTGGCACATGCCATATGTCCTGTGCTATTCCCACAATCGTGTATGCCTTCCTGCATTACTACTGCATGTTACTGGCAGTTTGTATCTGGTATGCATGGCTATTATGTTGGATAGCTTGGCCTATTCCCATGCTATGACATACCCATTCATCCAGGCATATACATGTTATTACATCCTTTGCGTTGGCCGTGGGTGTTTGGCCATCCGGCAACGCTATTCTCAACGTGTGATGTCCCACCTTCACCTTCTGTGCATGTGGCACCCTGTTGGGGCGTCCTGCTTGGTGGGCAGATGTTCCGCCATATGTGTTGTGTTTGACATGTCTGCATAGCTAATCATCAGTACGGTGGCTGAACATACTGCCTTGTCCAGATGTGTACAGTTATGGGCACCGTGGCGTGTGCGCCTATGGGGTTTCGACAGGTCCATACCACATGCGGGATGTACACATTCTGCCGACACATTCACATGCAGCCATTTGGATATCTGTACCTGAGGTGGGATGTTAACATGTGGGGTACATATTTGCCCGCGTGGCACTGCCTAGGACAATACTTCTTACTACATTTCAGGTATACCCATTGTGTGTAGGTGTGCAGCTGCGCAAGGCTGCTAGCTGGGTTGGGTGCACGGTCGTACATGGGTGCGGGTTACATGCTATGACGGGCTGTTGTGTATTACATTTGCATGCATGGGTTCTGCTTCTGGATATTATGCTTAGGCATACGCCGTCCTATGTGTATGCGACGGGCACGTTGCTGGGTGTAGTACATGTTGCTATGCACATGTTTGTCTGTGTTTAGGGTATCTGGTTTCCTTCTTGTTGTTATATCGACACGGCTACCTGGCTGTGTACTCTCACTACTGCTGGTGACCATGCCCATGTGGCTACTTCTGTGTAGGTGTGGCGCGCTGACATGCTGCGGTACACCTTCACTGGGTATGCCCACTGACAGTGCATTGCGTGACGGACACGGTATTACGCGTATCCTTTGTTCCTTGGACGGGTACAATTTGGACTTTGTGGGTTAATGTTTGGTTCTCCGTTTTGTGTGAACGGGTACTATGTTGCATACTCTGCGTACGTTTCATTATCCACGGACCCTGGCTGGTGCGGTTACTATTGCAGGCGGCCTGTGGAAGTCAGCACTTTAGGTTGCTCATCGCCTGCCGGCTTGGCCACGCCTGACGCGCATCCTACTTGGGCTCGCTCACGTGCCCTCTGCACGTGTCTGTGGTTGCGGCGCACACTCATTACTATGCATATGGCGCTGCTACGCCGATTATACACTGCACTGCCGGTGCAAGCCTTACACCGGCCTTGCGCCGAGCTTCATGAATCCCGGGGAATGTCTATACTAGGGAGCTTTCTTTATTGTCTTTATGGTGGAATAATTACTAGATTTGAAATGTGAAGGATGTAATTGTTTTATGACTTTCACCATTTCCTAAAGATTTGAGGAAAAGCCCTTGTCTATGTATTTTTACAGGTGGATGCTAAATGCTACCAGCTGTCATTAGTGGTTGTTTGGGGCCTGGGGACTAGAAGTCAGATGACTGTGGGACACTCCTAATAGCCTTGCTATTAGTAAAACTACCATTTGTATTAATAGTAAAATTACACAGTAAGATTGGACACCCTTTGTTAAGGGCCTTAAAATAGCTGATAAGGAGCTGGTTGATGGCAGTGATAACTACCTTACAGTCTAGGCAAAAGGGGGCATAGTTAGTAAACCTGTGCCAGCCTTACCCAGGTGTGTGTGTATAAATCAAACCTCAAAGACTGTGTGTGTCAGCTACTTGGGCAGGGACATGAAGCACTGGTTGAGCTTAGCTGAGATCTTAACTCTATAGCTGTACCAGTGGGGAGTCTTATTGGTGATCTGGAGAAAGAGGGAGAAACCAGCCCCAGACTGATTGTGGTGTCTGTGTGCTGTTAAGGGAAATTGCACTTGATGCAGAAACCTGCATCTGGAAATACTGTGTATATACCTTGTCAGCCTCCCAGTGTACGTCCCCCACTGGTACCAGTGGTGAAGATTGAGGCTCCTTGATTACTGGTTCAGTGGTGGAGTGCCACATCTATTGGTTGGCAGTGGGGGGGGATGTCCATACATCAGGATTCAGTGGTATGGATATTGAATTCCTGTAGCCTGTAAACAGTGGTCACTAAGGAAGGTGTTTGTACTGTCAAGCAGCCATGTGGTAGACATTGGTTTCATATCACAATAGTTTTATTTATTTTTTCTTACCTTAGTTAGTCAGGGAGAGCTGGCAAGGATGTCAGCAGAGGAGTATGGTAAGCTGAGAAGGAGCCAGTTGGCCGAGACGTGCCAAAGGACTAATGCATGCCAACCTGACTAAAGCAGAAATGATTGCAGTCTTAGTCACAGCTGCATCACAGGCCAGCAACCAGGAGGCAACCAGACTGGCATTGGGGATGTACAACTCTCAGAAAATGGACAGTTCAACCTTTCCTCAGAGGACTTATAAATCCATCTGGAGTTAAAGAGACTTGAACTGGAGGCCAAATATTTGAAAATAGCATAAGCAGAGAGACTGTGGCAGGAGAAACAAATGGAATTAGAAGCAACAGAGAGACTGGGATGTCTGGAAGCTGAAGAAAATGAGAGGCAGAGGCAACATGAAAAGGAAATGCTGACTCTTCACCAAGGTAATCAAGGTAATGGGGAAGGGAATAAACAAACCCTAAAAGCAATAAATGTCAGTAAATTGCTTCTACAACTTACAGAGGGTGATATTTTTGATAGTTTTACTCATATGTTTGAAAGGGTATGTAAACAGTATAACTTTAACCAAAGGCTCTGGGCGCCTATTCATATGTTTGAAAGGGTATGTAAACAGTATAATGTTGACCAAAGGCTCTGGGTGCCATTCCTAACCCCCTTGCTCCATGGTAAAGCTGTAACTGCTGTGTCTAAATTGTCTGATACTGATTGCTTAAATTATAATACAGTTAAAATTTGTTTATTAGAGTGTTTTAAGTTAACACCTGAAGCTTATAAAAAAGGTTTCATGAGCATAGACACAAGGCAGATGAAAGTGTGTGTGAATATATTGCTGAATTAAGCACTTATTTTCATAGATGGGTGAATGGGTGTCAGGTCACCACTTTTGAAGGGCTGGCAGACCTTTTGGTGAGGGAACAAGCCCTTAGCACTTTGCCTGAGGACATGAGAAACTGGTTAGCAGATACAGAATGTAATACTGCAGATGAGTTGGAGAAAAAGGGAGACCTATATCTAGCAAGCAGGATGTCACTGCACAGGAAAGGGATACCTAGTGCTGCTCATGGTTCTAAGGGAACCCATGGTGGGCAGCCTAAACCTCCTCAACAGAGTCCACCAGTAGTAGGGGAAGCCACTAGTTCAGGTACATGGCCAGGATTAAGGGTTAAATGTTTTAAATATAACCAGTGGGACCATGTAGCATATAGATATCCATGGAGGCAAGGTGGGGAACAAAAGGTGGGAGAGCAGGTAAGTGCGAATGACAGAATGACAGCAGTAAATTGTCTGGTGACAACAAGGGTACTAAACTACCACAAGAGGTTTTTATCCTATCTTAGTAGATGGAAAACAGGCCACTGCTAACAGACACAGCCTCTGACCTAACATTGTGAAGCCTGCAATGGTTAAAGGGGTGCACTACTTGCTTCGGCAGTCTACTCCAGTCAGAGCTTTAGGAAGGCCCCTATTCCAAATACCTTTGGCTAGGATTCACCTTGACTGGGAGGGTAGAAAAGGAAGCAAGCAAGTAGGTGTATTTGAGCATATCCCTGCAGATGTCCTGATAGGGAATGATTTTGATAATGCAGTACCTTGTGTGCATGCAGTGAAATGCAGTCAGGCATGTGGGTCTGGTAGCCTGTGGGGGTTCCAGACAGACCACTCACTTGAAGCCAGGACTGGTGAGGTGGCTACTTTAGGGAGGGAGCTAACTTGTAGCAGTGAGACTGAAGGTGAGCCACAGCTGCTGGTGGGTACTGCTGTTCCCTTGGACAGAGTGACTGCAAGGGCAGAGGTGAGTAGTAGTACCCAGGCTGACAGTGAGGCACCGCTGTCAGAGGATACCAGACTTCTTGTAGAAGGGGAAATGGGAAGGGTTACAAAGTCAGAGTTGAGACAGGCTCATCTCTCAGACCCTACATTACAGGGCTTGAGGGAGGTTACCAGAGAGGCACCTGATTCACAAGGAAAAGAGGAATCTGTATACTGAGACAAAGGGTCACTGTATAGACAGTGGACCCCTGAAGGAGTGCTAGAGGGTGCGAGAATACAGCAGTTGGTAGCACCCAGAGCCTACCATTGGGCACTTCTAGCCATAGCCCATGATATTCCCTTTGTAGGTCATATGGGCATAAAGCATACCAAGGGACATATTGTGAAGAACTTTTATTGGCCTGGGATTTTCAGGGATGTAACAGGGTACTGCAGGACCTGTGAGCAGTGCCAAAAAGTAGGCAAGGCAGGAAACAAGGTGAAAGCTCCATTTGTGCCTTTGCCTGTGATTGATGAGCCATTCCAGACAGTGGCTATTTATATTGTGGGGACCTCTCAGTACCCCTAGTTTCACAGGGAAAAAGTATACCCTAGTGGTAGTAGATTATAGTACCAGATACCCTGAAGCAGTGGCACTGTCCTCCATTGAAGCAGAAAAGGTAGCAAATACTTTGTTAGAGATTTTCAACAGGGTAGGTTTCCCAAATGAAATACTGACTAACAGAGATGCCAATTTCATGTCAGTCCTGCTGGCTTGTCTGTGGGAGTGCTGTGGGGTGAAGTGCATAAAGACCACCTCCTATCACACCCAGACTAATGGTCTGGTGGAGAGGTTAAACCCTACACTAAAGACCATGCTACAGGCATTTGCAGACCAGTTTAAGAGGGAGTGGGATGAATATTTGCCCCATCTGTTGTTTGCTTACAGAGAGGTGCCTCAGGAATCCACAGTTTTTTCACCCTTTGAGTTACTGTATGGACATAGGGTGAGGGGACCTCTAGCTTTGATATGTGATGAGGGAGAGAGTGAATGTGAATCCCACAAAGAGTCTGTTGTGGCATATGTCCTAAACCTCAGGAGAAGGCTCAGGGAACTCATGGGCTTGGTACAGGAGAACCCGGCAGAAGTCCAATAGTAGAAAAATGTCTGGTGTGACAGGAATGCTTGAGCTAGAGTGTATGCTGTGGGTTAGCAGGTTATGGTTTTCATTCCTGTCAGACACAACAAGCTGCAGGAAGCTTGGGATGGACACTTCAAAGTGGTAAGAAAGGTCAGTGATGTTAACTACATGGTAGAACTGCTAGGCAGGAGGCAGGGTCACAAATTGTACCATGGTAACATGATGAAACCCTAACATGATAGAGAGGCCCTTGTGCTGAGTATTTGCAGTGGATGGCAGGAGGAGTCTAATGGCAGGTGCCCTTGACTCCTAACTCTAGAAAGAAGTCAGCCTTTGTAACTCCATTCAGCTTATATTAGTTTATGAAGATTCCCTTTGGGATGAAAAATGCCCCAGCAACTTTCCAGAGGCTGATAGATCATATCCTAGCTGGAGCAGGAGATTTTTAACCTTGCTTACCTAGAAGATATTGCTATCTACAGCCATTCCTGGCAAGAACACTTCAGCATGTCAGGGAGGTGCTGAGCAAACTACAAGGGGCAGAATTGACCATTATTCCCAGTAAGTGTCAGGTGGGTATGGCAGAGGTCTCCTGCCTGAGACATAGAGTGGGGAGTAGTAAGATCAGACCAGAACCTGCAAAAGTGGAAGCCATTCAGGCATGGCCTGCCCCTGTCAACAAAAAGCAGGTGAGGGCATTCTTAAGGACGGCAGGGTACTACAGAAAGTGTGTCCCCAGTTATAGTACCATAGCTGCTCCCTTCACAGACCTGACAAGGAAAAACAGGCCAAATAAGGTAATGTGAGCTCCACCATGTGAGCAAGCATTCTAGAAGCTTAAAGGAGTTTTGGGAGGACCCCCTGTGTTAGCCAGTCCAGATTACAGCAAATAGTTTCTTGTGCAGGTGGATGCTTCAAACCATGGGGTGGGGGCTGTACTCAGGTTTCCTCACAGGGAGAAGAGCACCCAGTGGTATATCTCAGCTGAAGGCTCAATCCATTGCTGAATGCTATGCAGCTGTAAAAAAGTAATGTCTAGCCATAGTGTGAGCACTGCAGAAACTTCAGCCTTATCTGTATGGAAGGAAATTCACTGTAGTTACAGACCACAATCCTTTAACATGGTTACAGCGAGCCAGCCAACAAAATGCCAAGTTACTAAGGGGGAGCCTAGGGTTACAGACATATGATATGACAGTGCAGCACTGCAATGGGGTTAGCAATGCTAATGCAGATGGGTTCCCAAGACAGGGTATGGGGCAGTGTATTCCCAGATAGACTCATCCCTCTCAAGCAGCATTTCTCATGGGTCACTTGAAAAACTAGCTTGAGTCTTTGGGGGTGGTGAAAAGGGGAGAAACTGCTAGCCCAGCTATCTGGAATTTTGTAAATAATTGTATGTTATTTGTGAATATCAACATGATTCATATAAGATGTTTGTGTTACAAATGTATTAGAACTGTATGTCACGTTTATATCAAACTGCTGGTACAGAAGTGTGTGTTGAAAAGGTTTTTGCAAAGTGCTTGAAATGTATCCATAGTCTATCATACTGGAAAAGAACAGAAATGTACATGCACTATTTTAACTGTTTAAATGTATATTTTAACAGTGGAAACTGGAAGACAGGAGGTTAACGTCAGAAAAATAGCTGCAATTAAATTACTTTATGGCTACACAATAAAATATGATATATTTCAGTTTCAATGCAGCAAGGGGAAACAATGTCTATACTAGGGAGCTTTCTCTATTGCCTTTAAGGTGGAATAATTACTAGTTTTGAAATGTGAAGGCATGCAATTGTTTTATGACTTCCACAATTTGCTAAAGATCTGAGGAAAAGCCCTTGTCCATCCCCAGGATTCATGAAGCTCAGCGCAAGGACGGCGTTAGCCTTGTGCCGACCGTGCGGTGTAGAGATGGCGCAGCAGCACCACATGCATATTAATGAAGGCACACTGCCATAACGGCCACGTGCATAGGAAACGTGTATGAGTGCAGGGGGGCATGTCCCAAGCACTGCACGGAGGCGTGAACATGTTGGCTGCATACGCGCAACCTAAAATGCTGACTAGTACAGCCTGCCTCTAATAGTAATCACTCCTGTCAGTGTCCGTGGATAGTGAAATGTATGCAAAGCATACAAGACATCTTTGCGAACACCACAATAAGAAGTAAACGCAAAGGCATGTAGCTGAATATTGAGTGCCCGTCCCTCGAACAAATGATATTTAAAACCCCATGCCCATATTCCATTGTAGTGTCGCTAGTTATACCAAGAGGAAGCAAAACACATTGTGTTAGCGTGCCACCAATTGCTAAGCCTAGCCCAATGGTTTGGGTTAGCACCTGTCCTACATTGTGAGGGACAGTCCCCCTATAGGCAGGTGTGTCCATACCAAAACCATTAAAAATGTGAAATGTCCTGCGATAGTAGGACAATTATGTCCCATATTTTATGTAATAGTCCCATACAATATGTATGTCCATATATAAAATAACTATATGTTACAAGAAACAGAATAAGCAAGTAAACGAAACAGAATAAACAACTACACTGCTACAACAATAAAAGCTTATATGTAGGCATAAAACTAAAATACTATCCTTTGTAATGACCGTGGGTATGTATTGGCCTGTAAATTCAGATGTGTGTCCCAAAAATGTCCCATCCATGTCATATGAAAAGGTGGCAGCCCTACCAGTGGTCAGAGCATTTGCCCAATATCTACCCATTCGCGGTCCAAGTCGTCCTTCTCAGGATGGCCCATAGATGAACAGGTATTACCCAGGTCTACCTACCATGTCATGAAAGATAGTATTTGCGTGTACCTATGTGCGTGAAGTACAGACTGTGGATGATCAGAAATGCTAGTGTAGACCTCACAACCATATTGGTCCCAGAGATATGTAGTGTACGCAATGTGTTCTGTTGACTGTGCCATGGGCCATCAACTAGAGAAGGGATGAATGGTGTCTGTGGAATATGGGGATGGGGGGTGACGGGTAATGTAATAATTTGCCAAGGGGAGACTGGGTTGGATGCACAATAGGTGAACTGGAGGTCTACGAGGGAGCAGTGGGTGAATCAGGAAGATAACCAAAGAACAAATATACACATCTGCAATACAATCCCACAAACGTGAACATTAAAAAGTGCAATACACATGTACAGAAATGTTACCAGCACATACCCACATAATGATCTGGCCTGAACTGAGCCATCCAACCCCAACACACCTGGATACATAATTGAATACCCATCATCCTCTTCACAGCACAACACCTCCCCCTTCCTGAACGTCCACCAAAACCAGCCATACTCGGGCTGCTAGATAGGCGTGGCCATATCTGCACATAGTGACCCCTACCCATATCTAGTAGGCAGTCTCACCCTAGGCAGCCTCAGGATTGAAAACTATGTATCCCTTGCATGTATAACCCTACCTTATAGCCGTAAAGCAAAGAAGGTCATCGGTCCCCACAATTTTTGGATATCCCTCATGGGATATGTATCTGTTCTAAACATTAGACTTGGTGTCACGACACGATGTCCAGTCCTGTATACATCTGGACACAAGTTGTATGAGCAGTAGTTGTCCTCAAGACTGCTCAGCCTCGAGCCGGTCCTGCAGAATCTATGAGCCGGGATTAAACACCTGACCATGATGCACGTCTCCCCACGTGCATTATTGGGAATATATACCTTACACATTCGCATAGTGGCAGTCGGATAGAGGGTGCTTAAGGCACTTTAAAGCAGAAGTAAGTAGGGTTACCACCTGCCCCACCTTGCAAGGGACAGTCCCTTTTTGGGCAGTTGTGTCCAGACCAAATATAATACAATGGCAAATGTCCTGTGATTGTAGGAAATATGTCCCATATTTCATGTAACAGTTGCATAAAACAGTTATTTCTGTATGTAAAATACTTAAAGTTACAAGAAACAGATTAAGCAACTAAACTGCTACAAGAATAAGCTTTAATTTAAGCAAATAAGTAAAGTTCTAACCTTTGTATTGACCGTGGGTATGTGTCGGCCTGTAAAATCTGATGTGTGTCCCGAAAATGCCCCACTTTGGCCATATGAAAAGGTGGCAACCCTAGACGTAAGCGGGTATGCAAGCGTGTATGCATGATGGTAAGTGGTGGTGATTCAACTGTATGGGAAATGTAAATGAGCATGTAGGTGTATTTGCATGTGTATTTACAGACTGATATATATATACACACACACACACACACACACACACACATATATATATATATATATATATATATATATATATATATATATATATATATATATATATATATATATACATATATACACACACACACACACACATATATATATATCTATGTGTAGATATGAAGAATGACTATGGTCACAATATAGTAGTCATAACAAATGTGAAAGGAAACAGCAGCGGAAATCCCCTTAATAGTTAGTGCTGTTATATATCAGGATGGCCATAGGTGAGCACACCTCTGCATCCCCAACCACAGGTAGGAAGCTAAACGTGGAACGAACAATCTCCCTGTGCTAAGTCTGACTTTCAACTAGATACAGGGCAGTCCCGGTCGCCAGTCAGACAAGCCTAAACCCGGATGACCATATGAACACCCTGACAATCAAACACACGTATGTGCCAGGACTATAGGCTTTGGAGGTCTGAATATCCTCGGAGTGAGTCAACATGCGGCATGGATCCAGAGCAGTAGGGAATAGGGAATGGCACATGTGTAGTAGTGCGTTTTTCCCAACAGGAAAATGGATGCCTGCTGTGTAAGTGAAGTGATGAGGCGTGTGTTCGGGTAACTGTGCACCATGGGTACACATATAAATGAAGCAGAACACCAA